>NW_026542752.1:0-248279 GCF_028750875.1 Macrosteles quadrilineatus
GTCTTGTTATTTAGAGGGATGTCTTGTTATTTAAAAGGGATGTCTTGTTATTTAGAGGGATGTCTTCATATTTGGAGGGATGTCTTCATATTTGGAGGGATGTCTTGTTATTTCAAGGGATGTCTTGTTATTTGGAGGGATGCTTGTTATTAAGAGGGATGTCTTATAATTTAGAGGGATGTCTTGTTATTTGGAGGTATGTCTTGTTATTTAGAGGGATGTCTTGTTATTTAGAGGGATGTCTTGGTATTTGGAGGGATGTCTAGTTATTTAGAGGGATGTCTTTTTATTTAGAGGGATGTCTTGTTATTTAGAGGGATGTCTTGGTATTTGGAGGGATGTCTAGTTATTTAGAGGGATGTCTTTTTATTTAGAGGGATGTCTTGTTATTTAGAGGGATGTCTTGTTATTTAGAGGGATGTCTTGTTATTTGAAGGGATGTCTTAATATTTAGAGGGATGTCTTGCTATTTTGAGGGATTTCTTGTTATTTGGAGGGATGTCTTGTTATTTAGAGGGATGTCTTGTTATTTAGAGAATGTCTTGTTATTTAAAAGGGATGTCTTGTTATTTAGAGGGATGTTTTGTTATTTAGTGGGATGTCTTGTTATTTAGAGGGATGTCTTGTTATTTAGAGAGATGTCTTGTTATTTAAAGGGATGTCTTAATATTTAGAGGGATGTCTTGTTATTTAGAGGGATGTCTTAATATTTAGAGGGATGTCTTGTTATTTGGAGGGATGTCTTAATATTTAGAGGGATGTCTTGTTATTTAGAGGGATGTCTTGTTATTTAGAGAGATGTCTTGTTATTTAAAGGGATGTCTTAATATTTAGAGGGATGTCTTCTTATTTGGAGGGAAGTCTTGTTATTTGGAGGAATGTCTTGTTATTTAGAGGGATATCTTGTTATTTGGAGGGATGTCTTGTTATTTAGAGGGATGTCTTTTTATTTGGAGGGATGTCTTGTTATTTAGAGGGATGTCTTTTTATTTAGAGGAATGTCTTGTTATTTAAAAGGGATGTCTTGTTATTTAGAGGGACGTCTTGTTATTTAGTGGGATGTCTTGTTATTTAGAGGGATGTCTTGTTATTTAGAGAGATGTCTTGTTATTTAAAGGGATGTCTTAATATTTAGAGGGATGTCTTGTTATTTAGAGGGATGTCTTAATATTTAGAGGGATGTCTTGTTATTTGGAGGGATGTCTTAATATTTAGAGGGATGTCTTGTTATTTAGAGGGATGTCTTGTTATTTAGAGGGATGTCTTGTTTTTTAGAGGGTTGTCTTGTAATTTAGATGGGATGTCTTGTTATTTAGAGGGATGTCTTGTTATTTGGAGAGATGTCTTTTTATTTAGAGGGATGTCTTGTTTTTTAGAGGGTTGTCTTGTTATTTGGAGGGATGTCTTGTTTTTTAGAGGGTTGTCTTGTAATTTAGATGGGATGTCTTGTTATTTAGAGGGATGTCTTAATATTTAGCGGAATGTCTTGTTTATTAGAGGGATGTCTTGCTATTTAGAGGGATGTCTTTTTATTTGGAGGGATGTCTTGTTATTTAGAGGGATGTCTTGTTATTTAGAGGAATGTCTTGTTATTTAAAAGGGATGTCTTGTTATTTAGAGGGATGTCTTGTTATTTAGTGGGATGTCTTGTTATTTAGAGGGATGTCTTGTTATTTAGAGAGATGTCTTGTTATTTAAAGGGATGTCTTAATATTTAGAGGGATGTCTTAATATTAGCGGATTGTCTTGTTTATTAGAGGGATGTCTTGCTATTTAGAGGGATGTCTTTTTATTTGGAGGGATGTCTTGTTATTTAGAGGGATGTCTTGTTATTTAGAGGAATGTCTTGTTATTTAAAAGGGATGTCTTGTTATTTAGAGGGATGTCTTGTTATTTAGTGGGATGTCTTGTTATTTAGAGGGATGTCTTGTTATTTAGAGAGATGTCTTGTTATTTAAAGGGATGTCTTAATATTTAGAGGGATGTCTTGTTATTTAGAGGGATGTCTTAATATTTAGAGGGATGTCTTGTTATTTGAAGGGATGTCTTAATATTTAGAGGGATGTCTTGTTATTTAGAGGGATGTCTTGTTATTTAGAGGGATGTCTTGTTATTTAGAGGGATGTCTTGTTTCTTAAAGGGTTGTCTTGTTATTTGGAGGGATGTCTTAATATTTAGAGGGATGTCTTGGTATTTAGAGGGATGTCTTTTTATTTAGAGGGATGTCTTAATATTTAGCGGAATGTCTTAAGGGATGTCTTGTTTTTTAGAGGGTTGTCTTGTAATTTAGATGGGATGTCTTGTTATTTAGAGGGATGTCTTGTTATTTACAGGTATGTCTTGTTATTTAGAGGGATGTCTTAATATTTAGAGGAATGTCTTGTTATATAGATGGATGTCTTGTTATTTAGAGGGATGTCTTGATATTTAGAGGGATGTCTTGTTTTTTAGAGAGATGTCTTGTTATTTAGAGGGTTTTTTGTTTTTTAGAGGGTTGTCTTGTTATTTGGAGGGATGTCTTGTTATTTAGATTGATGTCTAAATATTTAGAGGGATGTCTTTTTATTTGGAGGGATGTCTTGTTATTTAGAGGGATGTCTTGTTATTTAGAGGAATGTCTTGTTATTTAAAAGGGATATCTTGTTATTTAGAGGGATGTCTTGTTATTTAGAGGGATGTCTTGTTATTTAGAGGGATGTCTTGTTATTTAGAGGGATGTCTTGTTATTTAGAGGGATGTCTTGTTATTTGAAGGGATGTCTTAATATTTAGAGAGATGTCTTGTTATTTAGAGGGATGTCTTGTTATTTAAAAGGGATGTCTTGTTATTTAGAGGGATGTCTTCATATTTGGAGGGATGTCTTCATATTTGGAGGGATGTCTTGTTATTTCAAGGGATGTCTTGTTATTTGGAGGGATGCTTGTTATTAAGAGGGATGTCTTATAATTTAGAGGGATGTCTTGTTATTTGGAGGTATGTCTTGTTATTTAGAGGGATGTCTTGTTATTTAGAGGGATGTCTTGGTATTTGGAGGGATGTCTAGTTATTTAGAGGGATGTCTTTTTATTTAGAGGGATGTCTTGTTATTTAGAGGGATGTCTTGGTATTTGGAGGGATGTCTAGTTATTTAGAGGGATGTCTTTTTATTTAGAGGGATGTCTTGTTATTTAGAGGGATGTCTTGTTATTTAGAGGGATGTCTTGTTATTTGAAGGGATGTCTTAATATTTAGAGGGATGTCTTGCTATTTTGAGGGATTTCTTGTTATTTGGAGGGATGTCTTGTTATTTAGAGGGATGTCTTGTTATTTAGAGGAATGTCTTGTTATTTAAAAGGGATGTCTTGTTATTTAGAGGGATGTTTTGTTATTTAGTGGGATGTCTTGTTATTTAGAGGGATGTCTTGTTATTTAGAGAGATGTCATGTTATTTAAAGGGATGTCTTAATATTTAGAGGGATGTCTTGTTATTTAGAGGGATGTCTTAATATTTAGAGGGATGTCTTGTTATTTGGAGGGATGTCTTAATATTTAGAGGGATGTCTTGTTATTTAGAGGGATGTCTTGTTATTTAGAGAGATGTCTTGTTATTTAAAGGGATGTCTTAATATTTAGAGGGATGTCTTGTTATTTAGAGGGATGTCTTAATATTTAGAGGGATGTCTTGTTATTTGAAGGGATGTCTTAATATTTAGAGGGATGTCTTGTTATTTAGAGGGATGTCTTGTTATTTAGAGGGATGTCTTGTTTTTTAAAGGGTTGTCTTGTTATTTGGAGGGATGTCTTAATATTTAGAGGGATGTCTTGGTATTTAGAGGGATGTCTTGTTATTTAGAGGGATGTCTTGTTATTTAGAGGGATGTCTTCTTATTTGGAGGGAAGTCTTGTTATTTGGAGGAATGTCTTGTTATTTAGAGGGATATCTTGTTATTTGGAGGGATGTCTTGTTATTTAGAGGGATGTCTTGCTATTTAGAGGGATGTCTTTTTATTTGGAGGGATGTCTTGTTATTTAGAGGGATGTCTTGTTATTTAGAGGAATGTCTTGTTATTTAACACGTTCGCTGCGGGCCATCAAACAGCAGGCGTAGCCCCAGTGCGGCGCAGCCCGCAGCGTCGAACAAACCCGATTGCCGGGTGATTGGCTCTCATATTTCGGTATGACGAATAGCAAATAACGTGCGGTGATGTCCTGTTTTATAACAAGAGTCGACGTAGTTCGCTAAACACTCACATATAGCAGCACTGCTTGGAACGTAGCCGGTCCCATCGTATTAACAATTGGAGGGAGAAAGACGGGACAAAAAGTTGATTTTTAAGTTTGCCAGACGGGGATTTTATGGGGAAATTTTACTACCAACCTACAACACAACAAAAAGCAAGTCACCCACTACACGCTAACGTGGAAACATTCTGCAAAGGGTCGTAAACAAACGCACGTGGCGCGCTCGCCCACCCCCATCCCGCCCCGCCTACTGATAACGCGACAAAAATAGAAACCAAGGTCACCACGGTCATTCAACTGTGTCAACGCAGGTGGCTACAAAGTATTAGTTCGAAATATCAAACGGCTGAGCCACAGGAAAATATTGAAGTTCAGGAGGACCCAAGTATCCATATGGATACCGCCGCCTCTACGTGATGGACTCCAGGTATCCATATGGATACCGCCGCACCCAATGTGTTAAAAGGGATGTCTTGTTATTTAGAGGGACGTCTTGTTATTTAGTGGGATGTCTTGTTATTTAGAGGGATGTCTTGTTATTTAGAGAGATGTCTTGTTATTTAAAGGGATGTCTTAATATTTAGAGGGATGTCTTGTTATTTAGAGGGATGTCTTAATATTTAGAGGGATATCTTGTTATTTAGAGGGATGTCTTAATATTTAGAGGGATGTCTTGTTATTTAGAGGGATGTCTTGTTATTTAGAGGGATGTCTTGTTTTTTAAAGGGTTTTCTTGTTATTTGGAGGGATGTCTTAATATTTAGAGGGATGTCTTGGTATTTGGAGGGATGTCTTGTTATTTAGAGGGATGTCTTAATATTTAGCGGAATGTCTAGTTTATTAGAGGGATGTCTTGTTATTTAGAGGGATGTCTTGTTATTTAGAGGGATGTCTTAATATTTGGAGGGATGTCTTGTTATTTAGAGGGATGTCTTAATATTTAGAGGGATGTCTTGTTTTTTAGTGGGATGTCTTGTTATTTAGAGGGATGTCTTGTTATTTAGAGGGTTTTTTTGTTTTTTAGAGGGTTGTCTTGTTATTTGGAGGGATGTCTTGTTATTTAGATTGATGTCTTAATATTTAGAGGGATGTCTTGTTTTTTAGAGGGATGTCTTGTTATTTAGAGGGATGTCTTGTTATTTAGAGGGATGTCTTGTTATTTAGAGGGATGTCTTGTTATTTAGAGGGATGTCTTGTTATTTGAAGGGATGTCTTAATATTTAGAGAGATGTCTTGTTATTTAGAGGGATGTCTTGTTATTTAGAGGGATGTCTTAATATTTGGAGGGATGTCTTCATATTTGGAGGGATGTCTTGTTATTTAGAGGGATGTCTTGTTATTTGGAGGGATGCTTGTTATTAAGAGGGATGTCTTATAATTTAGAGGGATGTCTTGTTATTTGGAGGTATGTCTTGTTATTTAGAGGGATGTCTTGTTATTTAGAGGGATGTCTTGGTATTTGGAGGGATGTCTAGTTATTTAGAGGGATGTCTTTTTATTTAGAGGGATGTCTTGTTATTTAGAGGGATGTCTTGGTATTTGGAGGGATGTCTAGTTATTTAGAGGGATGTCTTTTTATTTAGAGGGATGTCTTGTTTTTTAGAGGGATGTCTTGTTATTTAGAGGGATGTCTTGTTATTTGAAGGGATGTCTTAATATTTAGAGGGATGTCTTGCTATTTTGAAAGATTTCTTGTTATTTGGAGGGATGTCTTGTTATTTAGAGGGATGTCTTGTTATTTAGAGGAATGTCTTGTTATTTAAAAGGGATGTCTTGTTATTTAGAGGGATGTCTTGTTATTTAGTGGGATGTCTTGTTATTTAGAGGGATGTCTTGTTATTTAGAGAGATGTCTTGTTATTTAAAGGGATGTCTTAATATTTAGAGGGATGTCTTGTTATTTAGAGGGATGTCTTAATATTTAGAGGGATGTCTTGTTATTTGGAGGGATGTCTTAATATTTAGAGGGATGTCTTGTTATTTAGAGGGATGTCTTGTTATTTAGAGAGATGTCTTGTTATTTAAAGGGATGTCTTAATATTTAGAGGGATGTCTTGTTATTTAGAGGGATGTCTTAATATTTAGAGGGATGTCTTGTTATTTGAAGGGATGTCTTAATATTTAGAGGGATGTCTTGTTATTTAGAGGGATGTCTTGTTATTTAGAGGGATGTCTTGTTTTTTAAAGGGTTGTCTTGTTATTTGGAGGGATGTCTTGGTATTTAGAGGGATGTCTTGTTATTTAGAGGGATGTCTTGTTATTTAGAAGGATGTCTTCTTATTTGGAGGGAAGTCTTGTTATTTGGAGGAATGTCTTGTTATTTAGAGGGATATCTTGTTATTTGGAGGGATGTCTTGTTATTTAGAGGGATGTCTTGCTATTTAGAGGGATGTCTTTTTATTTGGAGGGATGTCTTGTTATTTAGAGGGATGTCTTGTTATTTAGAGGAATGTATTGTTATTTAAAAGGGATGTCTTGTTATTTAGAGGGACGTCTTGTTATTTAGTGGGATGTCTTGTTATTTAGAGGGATGTCTTGTTATTTAGAGGGATGTCTTGTTATTTAAAGGGATGTCTTAATATTTAGAGGGATGTCTTGGTATTTGGAGGGATGTCTTGTTATTTAGAGGGATGTCTTAATATTTAGCGGAAAGTCTAGTTTATTAGAGGGATGTCTTGTTATTTAGAGGGATGTCTTGTTATTTAGAGGGATGTCTTAATATTTGGAGGGATGTCTTGTTATTTAGAGGGATGTCTTAATATTTAGAGGGATGTCTTGTTTTTTAGTGGGATGTCTTGTTATTTAGAGGGATGTCTTGTTATTTGGAGAGATGTCTTTTTATTTAGAGGGATGTCTTGTTTTTTAGAGGGTTGTCTTGTTATTTGGAGGGATGTCTTGTTTTTTCGAGGGTTGTCTCGTAATTTAGATGGGATGTCTTGTTATTTAGAGGGATGTCTTAATATTTAGCGGAATGTCTTGTTTATTAGAGGGATGTCTTGCTATTTAGAGGGATGTCTTTTTATTTGGAGGGATGTCTTGTTATTTAGAGGGATGTCTTGTTATTTAGAGGAATGTCTTGTTATTTAAAAGGGATGTCTTGTTATTTAGAGGGATGTCTTGTTATTTAGTGGGATGTCTTGTTATTTAGAGGGATGTCTTGTTATTTAGAGAGATGTCTTGTTATTTAAAGGGATGTCTTAATATTTAGAGGGATGTCTTGTTATTTAGAGGGATGTCTTAATATTTAGCGGAATGTCTTGTTTATTAGAGGGATGTCTTGCTATTTAGAGGGATGTCTTTTTATTTGGAGGGATGTCTTGTTATTTAGAGGGATGTCTTGTTATTTAGAGGAATGTCTTGTTATTTAAAAGGGATGTCTTGTTATTTAGAGGGATGTCTTGTTATTTAGTGGGATGTCTTGTTATTTAGAGGGATGTCTTGTTATTTCTAGGGATGTCTTGCTATTTAGAGGGATGTCTTTTTATTTGGAGGGATGTCTTGTTATTTAGAGGGATGTCTTGTTATTTAGAGGAATGTCTTGTTATTTAAAAGGGATGTCTTCATATTTGGAGGGATGTCTTGTTATTTAGAGGGATGTCTTGTTATTTAGAGGGATGTCTTAATATTTAGCGGAATGTCTAGTTTATTAGAGGGATGTCTTGTTATTTAGAGGGATGTCTTGTTATTTAGAGGGATGTCTTAATATTTAGCGGAATGTCTAGTTTATTAGAGGGATGTCTTGTTATTTAGAGGGATGTCTTGTTATTTAGAGGGATGTCTTAATATTTGGAGGGATGTCTTGTTATTTAGAGGGATGTCTTAATATTTAGAGGGATGTCTTGTTTTTTAGTGGGATGTCTTTTTATTTAGAGGGATGTCTTGTTATTTGGAGAGATGTCTTTTTATTTAGAGGGATGTCTTGTTTTTTAGAGGGTTGTCTTGTTATTTGGAGGGATGTCTTGTTTTTTAGAGGGTTGTCTTGGTATTTAAAGGGATGTCTTGTTATTTAGAGGGATGTCTTGTTATTTAGAGGGATGTCTTCTTATTTGGAGGGAAGTCTTGTTATTTGGAGGAATGTCTTGTTATTTAGAGGGATATCTTGTTATTTGGAGGGATGTCTTGTTATTTCGAGGGATGTCTTGCTATTTAGAGGGATGTCTTTTTATTTGGAGGGATGTCTTGTTATTTAGAGGGATGTCTTGTTATTTAGAGGAATGTCTTGTTATTTAAAAGGGATGTCTTGTTATTTAGAGGGACGTCTTGTTATTTAGTGGGATGTCTTGTTATTTAGAGGGATGTCTTGTTATTTAGAGAGATGTCTTGTTATTTAAAGGGATGTCTTAATATTTAGAGGGATGTCTTGTTATTTAGAGGGATGTCTTAATATTTAGAGGGATGTCTTGTTATTTGGAGGGATGTCTTAATATTTAGAGGGATGTCTTGTTATTTAGAGGGATGTCTTGTTATTTAGAGGGATATCTTGTTTTTTAAAGGGTTGTCTTGTTATTTGGAGTGATGTCTTAATATTTAGAGGGATGTCTTGGTATTTGGAGGGATGTCTTGTTATTTAGAGGGATGTCTTAATATTTAGCGGAATGTCTAGTTTATTAGAGGGATGTCTTGTTATTTAGAGGGATGTCTTGTTATTTAGAGGGATGTCTTAATATTTGGAGGGATGTCTTGTTATTTAGAGGGATGTCTTATTTGTACAACCTTGTACAAACTTGTACACACTTGTACAAACTTGTACACACTTGTACAACCTTGTACACACTTGTACAACCTTGTACACACTTGTACAACCTCGTACACACTTGTACAACCTTGTACACACTTGTACAACCTTGTACACAATTGTAAAACCTTGTACACACTTGTACAACCTTGTACACACTTGTACACCCTTGTACACACTTGTACAAAATTTTACATTCCTGTACATACTTGTACACCCTTGTACACACTTGTACAACCTTGTACAAACCTGTACACCCTTGTACACACTTGTACAAGCTTGTACACACTTGTACAAGCTTGTACACACTTGTACAAGCTTGTACACACTTGTACACCCTTGTACAAACTTGTGCACCCTTGAACACTTTTGTACACCCTTGTACACATTTGTACAACCTTGTACAAACCTAAACACACTTGTACAAACATGTACACACTTGAACAACCTTGTACACACTTGTACAACCTTGTACACACTTGTACAAGCTTGTATACACTTGTACAACCTTGTACACACTTGTACAACCTTGTACACACTTGTACAAGCTTGTACACACTTGTACAACCTTGTACACACTTGTACAACCTTTTACACAATTGTAAAACCTTGTACACACTTGTACATTCTTGTACAAACTTGTACTTACTTGTACAACCTTGTACAAACTTGTACACACTTGTACAAACTTTTACATCCTTGTATACATTTGTACACCCTTGTACACACTTGTACAACCTTGTACAAACCTGTACACCCTTGTACACACTTGTACAAGCTTGTACACGATTGTACACCCTTGTACACACTTGTGCACCCTTGTACACACTTGTACACCCTTGTACACACATGTACAACCTTTTACAAACTTGTACACACTTGTACAAACTTGTACATTCTTGTACATACTTGTACACCCTTGTAAACACTTGTACAAAATTGTACAAACCTGTACACCCTTGTACACACTTGTACAAGCTTGTACACACTTGTACAAGCTTGTACACACTTGTACACCCTTGTACAAACTTGTGCACCCTTGTACACTTTTGTACACCCTTGTATACATTTGTACAAACTTGTACAAACTTGTACACACTTGTACAAACTTGTACACACTTGTACAAACTTGTACACCCTTGTACACACTTGTACAACCTTGTACACACTTGTACAACCTTGTACAAACCTGTACACCCTTGTACACACTTGTACAAGCTTGTACACGGTTGTACACTCTTGTACACACTTGTGCAACCTTGTACACAATTGTACAACCTTGTACACACTTGTTCAAGCTTGTACACACTTGTACAACCTTGTACACACTTGTACACCCTTGTACACACTTGTACAACCTTTTACAAACTTGTACACACTTGTACAAAATTGTACATTCTTGTACATACTTGTACACCCTTGTACACACTTGTACAACCTTGTACAAACCTGTACACCCTTGTACACACTTGTACAAGCTTGTACACACTTGTACAAGCTTGTACACACTTGTACACCCTTGTACAAACTTGTGCACCCTTGTACACTTTTGTACACCCTTGTACACATTTGTACAACCTTGTACAAACTTGTACACACTTGTACAAACTTGTACACACTTGTACAAACCTGTGTACACTTGTACAACCTTGTACACACTTGTACAACCTTGTACACACTTGTACAACCTTGTACACACTTGTACAACCTCGTACACACTTGTACAACCTTGTACACACTTGTACAACCTTGTACACAATTGTAAAACCTTGTACACACTTGTACAACCTTGTACACACTTGTACACCCTTGTACACACTTGTACAAAATTTTACATTCTTGTACATACTTGTACACCCTTGTACACACTTGTTCAACCTTGTACAAACCTGTACACCCTTGTACACACTTGTACAAGCTTGTACACACTTGTACAAGCTTGTACACTTTTGTACAAGCTTGTACACACTTGTACACCCTTGTACAAACTTGTGCACCCTTGAACACTTTTGTACACCCTTGTACACATTTGTACAACCTTGTACAAACTTAAACACACTTGTACAAACATGTACACACTTGAACAACCTTGTACACACTTGTACAAACTTGTACACACTTGTACAAGCTTGTACACACTTGTACAACCTTGTACACACTTGTACAACCTTGTACACACTTGTACAAGCTTGTACACACTTGTACAACCTTGTACACACTTGTACAACCTTTTACACAATTGTAAAACCTTGTACACACTTGTACATTCTTGTACAAACTTGTACTTACTTGTACAACCTTGTACAAACTTGTACACACTTGTACAAACTTTTACATCCTTGTATACATTTGTACACCCTTGTACACACTTGTACAACCTTGTACAAACCTGTACACCCTTGTACACACTTGTACAAGCTTGTACACGATTGTACACCCTTGTACACACTTGTGCACCCTTGTACACACTTGTACACCCTTGTACACACATGTACAACCTTTTACAAACTTGTACACACTTGTACAAACTTGTACATTCTTGTACATACTTGTACACCCTTGTAAACACTTGTACAAAATTGTACAAACCTGTACACCCTTGTACACACTTGTACAAGCTTGTATACACTTGTACAAGCTTGTACACACTTGTACACCCTTGTACAAACTTGTGCACCCTTGTACACTTTTGTACACCCTTGTATACATTTGTACAAACTTGTACAAACTTGTACACACTTGTACAAACTTGTACACACTTGTACAAACTTGTACACCCTTGTACACACTTGTACAACCTTGTACACACTTGTACAACCTTGTACAAACCTGTACACCCTTGTACACACTTGTACAAGCTTGTACACGATTGTACACTCTTGTACACACTTGTGCAACCTTGTACACACTTGTACAACCTTGTACACACTTGTACAACCTTGTACACACTTGTTCAAGCTTGTACACACTTGTACAACCTTGTACACACTTGTACACCCTTGTACACACTTGTACAACCTTTTACAAACTTGTACACACTTGTACAAAATTGTACATTCTTGTACATACTTGTACACCCTTGTACACACTTGTACAACCTTGTACAAACCTGTACACCCTTGTACACACTTGTACAAGCTTGTACACACTTGTACACCCTTGTACAAACTTGTGCACCCTTGTACACTTTTGTACACCCTTGTACACATTTGTACAACCTTGTACAAACTTGTACACACTTGTACAAACTTGTACACACTTGTACAACCTTGTACACACTTGTACAACTTGTTGTCTTGTTATTTAGAGGGTTTTTTTGTTTTTTAGAGGGTTGTCTTGTTATTTGGAGGGATGTCTTGTTATTTAGATTGATGTCTTAATATTTAGAGGGATGTCTTGTTTTTTAGAGGGATGTCTTGTTATTTAGAGGGATGTCTTGTTATTTAGAGGGATGTCTTGTTATTTAGAGGGATGTCTTGTTATTTAGAGGGATGTCTTGTTATTTGAAGGGATGTCTTAATATTTAGAGAGATGTCTTGTTATTTAGAGGGATGTCTTGTTATTTAGAGGGATGTCTTAATATTTGGAGGGATGTCTTCATATTTGGAGGGATGTCTTGTTATTTAGAGGGATGTCTTGTTATTTGGAGGGATGCTTGATATTAAGAGGGATGTCTTATAATTTAGAGGGATGTCTTGTTATTTGGAGGTATGTCTTGTTATTTAGAGGGATGTCTTGTTATTTAGAGGGATGTCTTGGTATTTGGAGGGATGTCTAGTTATTTAGAGGGATGTCTTTTTATTTAGAGGGATGTCTTGTTATTTAGAGGGATGTCTTGGTATTTGGAGGGATGTCTAGTTATTTAGAGGGATGTCTTTTTATTTAGAGGGATGTCTTGTTTTTTAGAGGGATTTCTTGTTATTTAGAGGGATGTCTTGTTATTTGAAGGGATGTCTTAATATTTATAGGGATGTCTTGCTATTTTGAAAGATTTCTTGTTATTTGGAGGGATGTCTTGTTATTTAGAGGGATGTCTTGTTATTTAGAGGAATGTCTTGTTATTTAAAAGGGATGTCTTGTTATTTAGAGGGATGTCTTGTTATTTAGTGGGATTTCTTGTTATTTAGAGGGATGTCTTGTTATTTAAAGGGATGTCTTAATATTTAGAGGGATGTCTTGTTATTTGGAGGGATGTCTTAATATTTAGAGGGATGTCTTGTTATTTAGAGGGATGTCTTGTTATTTAGAGAGATGTCTTGTTATTTAAAGGGATGTCTTAATATTTAGAGGGATGTCTTGTTATTTAGAGGGATGTCTTAATATTTAGAGGGATGTCTTGTTATTTGAAGGGATGTCTTAATATTTAGAGGGATGTCTTGTTATTTAGAGGGATGTCTTGTTATTTAGAGGGATGTCTTGTTTTTTAAAGGGTTGTCTTGTTATTTGGAGGGATGTCTTGGTATTTAGAGGGATGTCTTGTTATTTAGAGGGATGTCTTGTTATTTAGAAGGATGTCTTCTTATTTGGAGGGAAGTCTTGTTATTTGGAGGAATGTCTTGTTATTTAGAGGGATATCTTGTTATTTGGAGGGATGTCTTGTTATTTAGAGGGATGTCTTGCTATTTAGAGGGATGTCTTTTTATTTGGAGGGATGTCTTGTTATTTAGAGGGATGTCTTGTTATTTAGAGGAATGTATTGTTATTTAAAAGGGATGTCTTGTTATTTAGAGGGACGTCTTGTTATTTAGTGGGATGTCTTGTTATTTAGAGGGATGTCTTGTTATCTAGAGGGATGTCTTGTTATTTAAAGGGATGTCTTAATATTTAGAGGGATGTCTTGGTATTTGGAGGGATGTCTTGTTATTTAGAGGGATGTCTTAATATTTAGCGGAAAGTCTAGTTTATTAGAGGGATGTCTTGTTATTTAGAGGGATGTCTTGTTATTTAGAGGGATGTCTTAATATTTGGAGAGATGTCTTGTTATTTAGAGGGATGTCTTAATATTTAGAGGGATGTCTTGTTTTTTAGTGGGATGTCTTGTTATTTAGAGGGATGTCTTGTTATTTGGAGAGATGTCTTTTTATTTAGAGGGATGTCTTGTTTTTTAGAGGGTTGTCTTGTTATTTGGAGGGATGTCTTGTTTTTTCGAGGGTTGTCTCGTAATTTAGATGGGATGTCTTGTTATTTAGAGGGATGTCTTAATATTTAGCGGAATGTCTTGTTTATTAGAGGGATGTCTTGCTATTTAGAGGGATGTCTTTTTATTTGGAGGGATGTCTTGTTATTTAGAGGGATGTCTTGTTATTTAGAGGAATGTCTTGTTATTTAAAAGGGATGTCTTGTTATTTAGAGGGATGTCTTGTTATTTAGTGGGATGTCTTGTTATTTAGAGGGATGTCTTGTTATTTAGAGAGATGTCTTGTTATTTAAAGGGATGTCTTAATATTTAGAGGGATGTCTTGTTATTTAGAGGGATGTCTTAATATTTAGCGGAATGTCTTGTTTATTAGAGGGATGTCTTGCTATTTAGAGGGATGTCTTTTTATTTGGAGGGATGTCTTGTTATTTAGAGGGATGTCTTGTTATTTAGAGGAATGTCTTGTTATTTAAAAGGGATGTCTTGTTATTTAGAGGGATGTCTTGTTATTTAGTGGGATGTCTTGTTATTTAGAGGGATGTCTTGTTATTTCGAGGGATGTCTTGCTATTTAGAGGGATGTCTTTTTATTTGGAGGGATGTCTTGTTATTTAGAGGGATGTCTTGTTATTTAGAGGAATGTCTTGTTATTTAAAAGGGATGTCTTCATATTTGGAGGGATGTCTTGTTATTTAGAGGGATGTCTTGTTATTTAGAGGGATGTCTTAATATTTAGCGGAATGTCTAGTTTATTAGAGGGATGTCTTGTTATTTAGAGGGATGTCTTGTTATTTAGAGGGATGTCTTAATATTTAGCGGAATGTCTAGTTTATTAGAGGGATGTCTTGTTATTTAGAGGGATGTCTTGTTATTTAGAGGGATGTCTTAATATTTGGAGGGATGTCTTGTTATTTAGAGGGATGTCTTAATATTTAGAGGGATGTCTTGTTTTTTAGTGGGATGTCTTGTTATTTAGAGGGATGTCTTGTTATTTGGAGAGATGTCTTTTTATTTAGAGGGATGTCTTGTTTTTTAGAGGGTTGTCTTGTTATTTGGAGGGATGTCTTGTTTTTTAGAGGGTTGTCTTGGTATTTAGAGGGATGTCTTGTTATTTAGAGGGATGTCTTGTTATTTAGAGGGATGTCTTCTTATTTGGAGGGAAGTCTTGTTATTTGGAGGAATGTCTTGTTATTTAGAGGGATATCTTGTTATTTGGAGGGATGTCTTGTTATTTCGAGGGATGTCTTGCTATTTAGAGAGATGTCTTTTTATTTGGAGGGATGTCTTGTTATTTAGAGGGATGTCTTGTTATTTAGAGGAATGTCTTGTTATTTAAAAGGGATGTCTTGTTATTTAGAGGGACGTCTTGTTATTTAGTGGGATGTCTTGTTATTTAGAGGGATGTCTTGTTATTTAGAGAGATGTCTTGTTATTTAAAGGGATGTCTTAATATTTAGAGGGATGTCTTGTTATTTAGAGGGATGTCTTAATATTTAGAGGGATGTCTTGTTATTTGGAGGGATGTCTTAATATTTAGAGGGATGTCTTGTTATTTAGAGGGATGTCTTGTTATTTAGAGGGATATCTTGTTTTTTAAAGGGTTGTCTTGTTATTTGGAGTGATGTCTTAATATTTAGAGGGATGTCTTGGTATTTGGAGGGATGTCTTGTTATTTAGAGGGATGTCTTAATATTTAGCGGAATGTCTAGTTTATTAGAGGGATGTCTTGTTATTTAGAGGGATGTCTTGTTATTTAGAGGAATGTCTTAATATTTGGAGGGATGTCTTGTTATTTAGAGGGATGTCTTATTTGTACAACCTTGTACAAACTTGTACACACTTGTACAAACTTGTACACACTTGTACAACCTTGTACACACTTGTACAACCTTGTACACACTTGTACAACCTCGTACACACTTGTACAACCTTGTACACACTTGTACAACCTTGTACACAATTGTAAAACCTTGTACACACTTGTACAACCTTGTACACACTTGTACACCCTTGTACACACTTGTACAAAATTTTACATTCCTGTACATACTTGTACACCCTTGTACACACTTGTACAACCTTGTACAAACCTGTAAACCCTTGTACACACTTGTACAAGCTTGTACACACTTGTACACCCTTGTACAAACTTGTGCACCCTTGAACACTTTTGTACACCCTTGTACACATTTGTACAACCTTGTACAAACCTAAACACACTTGTACAAACATGTACACACTTGAACAACCTTGTACACACTTGTACAACCTTGTACACACTTGTACAAGCTTGTATACACTTGTACAACCTTGTACACACTTGTACAACCTTGTACACACTTGTACAAGCTTGTACACACTTGTACAACCTTGTACACACTTGTACAACCTTTTACACAATTGTAAAACCTTGTACACACTTGTACATTCTTGTACAAACTTGTACTTACTTGTACAACCTTGTACAAACTTGTACACACTTGTACAAACTTTTACATCCTTGTATACATTTGTACACCCTTGTACACACTTGTACAACCTTGTACAAACCTGTACACCCTTGTACACACTTGTACAAGCTTGTACACGATTGTACACCCTTGTACACACTTGTGCACCCTTGTACACACTTGTACACCCTTGTACACACATGTACAACCTTTTACAAACTTGTACACACTTTTACAAACTTGTACATTCTTGTACATACTTGTACACCCTTGTAAACACTTGTACAAAATTGTACAAACCTGTACACCCTTGTACACACTTGTACAAGCTTGTACACACTTGTACAAGCTTGTACACACTTGTACACCCTTGTACAAACTTGTGCACCCTTGTACACTTTTGTACACCCTTGTATACATTTGTACAAACTTGTACAAACTTGTACACACTTGTACAAACTTGTACACACTTGTACAAACTTGTACACCCTTGTACACACTTGTACAACCTTGTACAAACCTGTACACCCTTGTACACACTTGTACAAGCTTGTACACACTTGTACAAGCTTGTACACACTTGTACAAGCTTGTACACACTTGTACACCCTTGTACAAACTTGTGCACCCTTGAACACTTTTGTACACCCTTGTACACATTTGTACAACCTTGTACAAACCTAAACACACTTGTACAAACATGTACACACTTGAACAACCTTGTACACACTTGTACAACCTTGTACACACTTGTACAAGCTTGTATACACTTGTACAACCTTGTACACACTTGTACAACCTTGTACACACTTGTACAAGCTTGTACACACTTGTACAACCTTGTACACACTTGTACAACCTTTTACACAATTGTAAAACCTTGTACACACTTGTACATTCTTGTACAAACTTGTACTTACTTGTACAACCTTGTACAAACTTGTACACACTTGTACAAACTTTTACATCCTTGTATACATTTGTACACCCTTGTACACACTTGTACAACCTTGTACAAACCTGTACACCCTTGTACACACTTGTACAAGCTTGTACACGATTGTACACCCTTGTACACACTTGTGCACCCTTGTACACACTTGTACACCCTTGTACACACATGTACAACCTTTTACAAACTTGTACACACTTGTACAAACTTGTACATTCTTGTACATACTTGTACACCCTTGTAAACACTTGTACAAAATTGTACAAACCTGTACACCCTTGTACACACTTGTACAAGCTTGTACACACTTGTACAAGCTTGTACACACTTGTACAAGCTTGTACACACTTGTACACCCTTGTACAAACTTGTGCACCCTTGTACACTTTTGTACACCCTTGTATACATTTGTACAAACTTGTACACACTTGTACACACTTGTACAAACTTGTACACACTTGTACAAACTTGTACACCCTTGTACACACTTGTACAACCTTGTACACACTTGTACAACCTTGTACAAACCTGTACACCCTTGTACACACTTGTACAAGCTTGTACACGGTTGTACACTCTTGTACACACTTGTGCAACCTTGTACACAATTGTACAACCTTGTACACACTTGTACAACCTTGTACACACTTGTTCAAGCTTGTACACACTTGTACAACCTTGTACACACTTGTACACCCTTGTACACACTTGTACAACCTTTTACAAACTTGTACACACTTGTACAAAATTGTACATTCTTGTACATACTTGTACACCCTTGTACACACTTGTACAACCTTGTACAAACCTGTACACCCTTTTACACACTTGTACAAGCTTGTACACACTTGTACAAGCTTGTACACACTTGTACACCCTTGTACAAACTTGTGCACCCTTGTACACTTTTGTACACCCTTGTACACATTTGTACAACCTTGTACAAACTTGTACACAATTGTACAAACTTGTACACACTTGTACAAACCTGTGTACACTTGTACAACCTTGTACACACTTGTACAACCTTGTACACACTTGTACAACCTTGTACACACTTGTACAACCTCGTACACACTTGTACAACCTTGTACACACTTGTACAACCTTGTACACAATTGTAAAACCTTGTACACACTTGTACAACCTTGTACACACTTGTACACCCTTGTACACACTTGTACAAAATTTTACATTCTTGTACATACTTGTACACCCTTGTACACACTTGTTCAACCTTGTACAAACCTGTACACCCTTGTACACACTTGTACAAGCTTGTACACACTTGTACAAGCTTGTACACTTTTGTACAAGCTTGTACACACTTGTACACCCTTGTACAAACTTGTGCACCCTTGAACACTTTTGTACACCCTCGTACACATTTGTACAACCTTGTACAAACTTAAACACACTTGTACAAACATGTACACACTTGAACAACCTTGTACACACTTGTACAACCTTGTACACACTTGTACAAGCTTGTACACACTTGTACAACCTTGTACACACTTGTACAACCTTGTACACACTTGTACAACCTTGTACACACTTGTACAAGCTTGTACACACTTGTACAACCTTGTACACACTTGTACAACCTTTTACACAATTGTAAAACCTTGTACACACTTGTACATTCTTGTACAAACTTGTACTTACTTGTACAACCTTGTACAAACTTGTACACACTTGTACAAACTTTTACATCCTTGTATACATTTGTACACCCTTGTACACACTTGTACAACCTTGTACAAACCTGTACACCCTTGTACACACTTGTACAAGCTTGTACACGATTGTACACCCTTGTACACACTTGTGCACCCTTGTACACACTTGTACACCCTTGTACACACATGTACAACCTTTTACAAACTTGTACACACTTGTACAAACTTGTACATTCTTGTACATACTTGTACACCCTTGTAAACACTTGTACAAAATTGTACAAACCTGTACACCCTTGTACACACTTGTACAAGCTTGTACACACTTGTACAAGCTTGTACACACTTGTACACCCTTGTACAAACTTGTGCACCCTTGTACACTTTTGTACACCCTTGTATACATTTGTACAAACTTGTACAAACTTGTACACACTTGTACAAACTTGTACACACTTGTACAAACTTGTACACCCTTGTACACACTTGTACAACCTTGTACACACTTGTACAACCTTGTACAAACCTGTACACCCTTGTACACACTTGTACAAGCTTGTACACGATTGTACACTCTTGTACACACTTGTGCAACCTTGTACACACTTGTACAACCTTGTACACACTTGTACAACCTTGTACACACTTGTACAACCTTGTACACACTTGTACAACCTTGTACACACTTGTACAACCTTGTACACACTTGTACAACCTTGTACACACTTGTACACCCTTGTACACACTTGTACAACCTTTTACAAACTTGTACACACTTGTACAAAATTGTACATTCTTGTACATACTTGTACACCCTTGTACACACTTGTACAACCTTGTACAAACCTGTACACCCTTGTACACACTTGTACAAGCTTGTACACACTTGTACACCCTTGTACAAACTTGTGCACCCTTGTACACTTTTGTACACCCTTGTACACATTTGTACAACCTTGTACAAACTTGTACACACTTGTACAAACTTGTACACACTTGTACAAACTTGTGTACACTTGTACAACCTTGTACACACTTGTACAACCTTGTACACACTTGTACAACCTTGTACACACTTGTACAACCTCGTACACACTTGTACAACCTTGTACACACTTGTACAACCTTGTACACAATTGTAAAACCTTGTACACACTTGTACAACCTTGTACACACTTGTACACCCTTGTACACACTTGTACAAAATTTTACATTCTTGTAAATGCTTGTACACCCTTGTACACACTTGTACAACCTTGTACAAACCTGTACACCCTTGTACACACTTGTACAAGCTTGTACACACTTGTACAAGCTTGTACACACTTGTACAAGCTTGTACACACTTGTACACCCTTGTACAAACTTGTGCACCCTTGAACACTTTTGTACACCCTTGTACACATTTGTACAACCTTGTACAAACTTAAACACACTTGTACAAACATGTACACACTTGAACAACCTTGTACACACTTGTACAACCTTGTACACACTTGTACAAGCTTGTACACACTTGTACAACCTTGTACACACTTGTACAACCTTGTACACACTTGTACAAGCTTGTACACACTTGTACAACCTTGTACACACTTGCACAACCTTTTACACAATTGTAAAACCTTGTACACACTTGTACATTCTTGTACAAACTTGTACTTACTTGTACAACCTTGTACAAACTTGTACACACTTGTACAAACTTTTACATCCTTGTATACATTTGTACACCCTTGTACACACTTGTACAACCTTGTACAAACCTGTACACCCTTGTACACACTTGTACAAGCTTGTACACGATTGTACACCCTTGTACACACTTGTACACCCTTGTACACACTTGTACAACCTTTTACAAACTTGTACACACTTGTACAAAATTGTACATTCTTGTACATACTTGTACACCCTTGTACACACTTGTACAACCTTGTACAAACCTGTACACCCTTGTACACACTTGTACAAGCTTGTACACACTTGTACACCCTTGTACAAACTTGTGCACCCTTGTACACTTTTGTACACCCTTGTACACATTTGTACAACCTTGTACAAACTTGTACACACTTGTACAAACTTGTACACACTTGTACAAACTTGTGTACACTTGTACAACCTTGTACACACTTGTACAACCTTGTACACACTTGTACAACCTTGTACACACTTGTACAACCTCGTACACACTTGTACAACCTTGTACACACTTGTACAACCTTGTACACAATTGTAAAACCTTGTACACACTTGTACAACCTTGTACACACTTGTACACCCTTGTACACACTTGTACAAAATTTTACATTCTTGTAAATGCTTGTACACCCTTGTACACACTTGTACAACCTTGTACAAACCTGTACACCCTTGTACACACTTGTACAAGCTTGTACACACTTGTACAAGCTTGTACACACTTGTACAAGCTTGTACACACTTGTACACCCTTGTACAAACTTGTGCACCCTTGAACACTTTTGTACACCCTTGTACACATTTGTACAACCTTGTACAAACTTAAACACACTTGTACAAACATGTACACACTTGAACAACCTTGTACACACTTGTACAACCTTGTACACACTTGTACAAGCTTGTACACACTTGTACAACCTTGTACACACTTGTACAACCTTGTACACACTTGTACAAGCTTGTACACACTTGTACAACCTTGTACACACTTGCACAACCTTTTACACAATTGTAAAACCTTGTACACACTTGTACATTCTTGTACAAACTTGTACTTACTTGTACAACCTTGTACAAACTTGTACACACTTGTACAAACTTTTACATCCTTGTATACATTTGTACACCCTTGTACACACTTGTACAACCTTGTACAAACCTGTACACCCTTGTACACACTTGTACAAGCTTGTACACGATTGTACACCCTTGTACACACTTGTGCACCCTTGTACACACTTGTACACCCTTGTACACACATGTACAACCTTTTACAAACTTGTACACACTTGTACACCCTTGTACACACATGTACAACCTTTTACAAACTTGTACACACTTGTACAAACTTGTACATTCTTGTACATACTTGTACACCCTTGTAAACACTTGTACAAAATTGTACAAACCTGTACACCCTTGTACACACTTGTACAAGCTTGTACACACTTGTACAAGCTTGTACACACTTGTACACCCTTGTACAAACTTGTGCACCCTTGTACACTTTTGTACACCCTTGTATACATTTGTACAAACTTGTACAAACTTGTACACACTTGTACAAACTTGTACACACTTGTACAAACTTGTACACCCTTGTACACACTTGTACAACCTTGTACACACTTGTACAACCTTGTACAAACCTGTACACCCTTGTACACACTTGTACAAGCTTGTACACGATTGTACACTCTTGTACACACTTGTGCAACCTTGTACACACTTGTACAACCTTGTACACACTTGTACAACCTTGTACACACTTGTTCAAGCTTGTACACACTTGTACAACCTTGTACACACTTGTACACCCTTGTACACACTTGTACAACCTTTTACAAACTTGTACACACTTGTACAAAATTGTACATTCTTGTACATACTTGTACACCCTTGTACACACTTGTACAACCTTGTACAAACCTGTACACCCTTGTACACACTTGTACAAGCTTGTACACACTTGTACAAGCTTGTACACACTTGTACACCCTTGTACACACTTGTTCAAACTTGTGCACCCTTGTACACTTTTGTACACCCTTGTACACATTTGTACAACCTTGTACAAACTTGTACACACTTGTACAAACTTGTACACACTTGTACAAACTTGTGTACACTTGTACAACCTTGTACACACTTGTACAACCTTGTACAAGTGTGTACAAGCTTGTACAAGTGTGTACAAGGGTGTACAGGTTTGTACAAGGTTGTACAAGTGTGTACAAGGGTGTACAAGTATGTACAAGAATGTAAAATTTTGTACAAGTGTGTACAAGGGTGTACAAGTGTGTACAAGGTTGTAAAGCTTGTACACGGTTGTACACTCTTGTACACACTTGTGCAACCTTGTACACACTTGTACAACCTTGTACACACTTGTACAACCTTGTACACACTTGTTCAAACTTGTGCACCCTTGTACACTTTTGTACACCCTTGTACACATTTGTACAACCTTGTACAAACTTGTACACACTTGTACAAACTTGTACACACTTGTACAAACTTGTGTACACTTGTACAACCTTGTACACACTTGTACAACCTTGTACAAGTGTGTACAAGCTTGTACAAGTGTGTACAAGGGTGTACAGGTTTGTACAAGGTTGTACAAGTGTGTACAAGGGTGTACAAGTATGTACAAGAATGTAAAATTTTGTACAAGTGTGTACAAGGGTGTACAAGTGTGTACAAGGTTGTAAAAGTGTGTACAAGGTTTTACAATTGTGTACAAGGTTGTACAAGTGTGTACAAGGTTGTACAAGTGTGTACGAGGTTGTACAAGTGTGTACAAGGTTGTACAAGTGTGTACAAGGTTGTACAAGTGTGTACAAGGTTGTACAAGTGTACACAAGTTTGTACAAGTGTGTACAAGTTTGTACAATTGTGTACAAGTTTGTACAAGGTTGTACAAATGTGTACAAGGGTGTACAAAAGTGTACAAGGGTGCACAAGTTTGTACAAGGGTGTACAAGTGTGTACAAGCTTGTACAAGTGTGTACAAGCTTGTACAAGTGTGTACAAGGTTGTACAAGTGTGTACGAGGTTGTACAAGTGTGTACAAGGTTGTACAAGTGTGTACAAGGTTGTACAAGTGTGTACAAGGTTGAACAAGTGTACACAAGTTTGTACAAGTGTGTACAAGTTTGTACAAGTGTGTACAAGTTTGTACAAGTGTGTACAAGTTTGTACAAGGTTGTACAAATGTGTACAAGGGTGTACAAAAGTGTACAAGGCAGCACAAGTTTGTAAAAGGGTGTACAAGTGTGTACAAGCTTGTACAAGTGTGTACAACCTTGTACACACTTGTACAACCTTGTACAAACCTGTACACCCTTGTACACACTTGTACAAGCTTGTACACGGTTGTACACTCTTGTACACACTTGTGCAACCTTGTACACACTTGTACAACCTTGTACACACTTGTACAACCTTGTACACACTTGTTCAAGCTTGTACACACTTGTACAACCTTGTACACACTTGTACAACCTTGTACACACTTGTACACCCTTGTACACACTTGTACAACCTTTTACAAACTTGTACACACTTGTACAAAATTGTACATTCTTGTACATACTTGTACACCCTTGTACACACTTGTACAACCTTGTACAAACCTGTACACCCTTGTACACACTTGTACAAGCTTGTACACACTTGTACAAGCTTGTACACACTTGTACACCCTTGTACAAACTTGTGCACCCTTGTACACTTTTGTACACCCTTGTACACATTTGTACAACCTTGTACAAACTTGTAAACACTTGTACAAACTTGTACACACTTGTACAAACCTGTGTACACTTGTACAACCTTGTACACACTTGTACAACCTTGTACACACTTGTACAACCTTGTACACACTTGTACAACCTCGTACACACTTGTACAACCTCGTACACACTTGTACAACCTTGTACACACTTGTACAACCTTGTACACAATTGTAAAACCTTGTACACACTTGTACAACCTTGTACACACTTGTACACCCTTGTACACACTTGTACAAAATTTAACATTCTTGTACATACTTGTACACCCTTGTACACACTTGTTCAACCTTGTACAAACCTGTACACCCTTGTACACACTTGTACAAGCTTGTACACACTTGTACACCCTTGTACAAACTTGTGCACCCTTGAACACTTTTGTACACCCTTGTACACATTTGTACAACCTTGTACAAACTTAAACACACTTGTACAAACATGTACACACTTGAACAACCTTGTACACACTTGTACAACCTTGTACACACTTGTACAAGCTTGTACACACTTGTACAACCTTGTACACACTTGTACAACCTTGTACACACTTGTACAAGCTTGTACACACTTGTACAACCTTGTACACACTTGTACAACCTTTTACACAATTGTAAAACCTTGTACACACTTGTATATTCTTGTACAAACTTGTACTTACTTGTACAACCTTGTACAAACTTGTACACACTTGTACAAACTTTTACATCCTTGTATACATTTGTACACCCTTGTACACACTTGTACAACCTTATACAAACCTGTACACCCTTGTACACACTTGTACAAGCTTGTACACGATTGTACACCCTTGTACACACTTGTGCACCCTTGTACACACTTGTACACCCTTGTACACACATGTACAACCTTTTACAAACTTGTACACACTTGTACAAACTTGTACATTCTTGTACATACTTGTACACCCTTGTAAACACTTGTACAAAATTGTACAAACCTGTACACCCTTGTACACACTTGTACAAGCTTGTACACACTTGTACAAGCTTGTACACACTTGTACACCCTTGTACAAACTTGTGCACCCTTGTACACTTTTGTACACCCTTGTATACATTTGTACAAACTTGTACAAATTTGTACAAACTTGTACAAACTTGTACACACTTGTACAATTTTGTACACACTTGTACAAACTTGTACACCCTTGTACACACTTGTACAACCTTGTACACACTTGTACAACCTTGTACACACTTGTACAACCTTGTACAAACCTGTACACCCTTGTACACACTTGTACAAGCTTGTACACGATTGTACACTCTTGTACACACTTGTGCAACCTTGTACACACTTGTACAACCTTGTACACACTTGTACAACCTTGTACACACTTGTTCAAGCTTGTACACACTTGTACAACCTTGTACACACTTGTACACCCTTGTACACACTTGTACAACCTTTTACAAACTTGTACACACTTGTACAAAATTGTACATTCTTGTACATACTTGTACACCCTTGTACACACTTGTACAACCTTGTACAAACCTCTACACCCTTGTACACACTTGTACAAGCTTGTACACACTTGTACACCCTTGTACAAACTTGTGCACCCTTGTACACTTTTGTACACCCTTGTACACATTTGTACAACCTTGTACAAACTTGTACACACTTGTACAAACTTGTACACACTTGTACAAACTTGTGTACACTTGTACAACCTTGTACACACTTGTACAACCTTGTACACACTTGTACAACCTTGTACACACTTGTACAACCTCGTACACACTTGTACAACCTTGTACACACTTGTACAACCTTGTACACAATTGTAAAACCTTGTACACACTTGTACAACCTTGTACACACTTGTACACCCTTGTAAACACTTGTACAAAATTTTACATTCTTGTAAATGCTTGTACACCCTTGTACACACTTGTACAACCTTGTACAAACCTGTACACCCTTGTACACACTTGTACAAGCTTGTACACACTTGTACAAGCTTGTACACACTTGTACAAGCTTGTACACACTTGTACACCCTTGTACAAACTTGTGCACCCTTGAACACTTTTGTACACCCTTGTACACATTTGTACAACCTTGTACAAACTTAAACACACTTGTACAAACATGTACACACTTGAACAACCTTGTACACACTTGTACAACCTTGTACACACTTGTACAAGCTTGTACACACTTGTACAACCTTGTACACACTTGTACAACCTTGTACACACTTGTACAAGCTTGTACACACTTGTACAACCTTGTACACACTTGTACAACCTTTTACACAATTGTAAAACCTTGTACACACTTGTACATTCTTGTACAAACTTGTACTTACTTGTACAACCTTGTACAAACTTGTACACACTTGTACAAACTTTTACATCCTTGTATACATTTGTACACCCTTGTACACACTTGTACAACCTTGTACAAACCTGTACACCCTTGTACACACTTGTACAAGCTTGTACACGATTGTACACCCTTGTACACACTTGTGCACCCTTGTACACACTTGTACACCCTTGTACACACATGTACAACCTTTTACAAACTTGTACACACTTGTAAAATAGTACAAACTTGTACATTCTTGTACATACTTGTACACCCTTGTAAACACTTGTACAAAATTGTACAAACCTGTACACCCTTGTACACACTTGTACAAGCTTGTACACACTTGTACAAGCTTGTACACACTTGTACACCCTTGTACAAACTTGTGCACCCTTGTACACTTTTGTACACCCTTGTATACATTTGTACAAACTTGTACAAACTTGTACACACTTGTACAAACTTGTACACACTTGTACAAACTTGTACACCCTTGTACACACTTGTACAACCTTGTACACACTTGTACAACCTTGTACAAACCTGTACACCCTTGTACACACTTGTACAAGCTTGTACACGATTGTACACTCTTGTACACACTTGTGCAACCTTGTACACACTTGTACAACCTTGTACACACTTGTACAACCTTGTACACACTTGTTCAAGCTTGTACACACTTGTACAACCTTGTACACACTTGTACACCCTTGTACACACTTGTACAACCTTTTACAAACTTGTACACACTTGTACAAAATTGTACATTCTTGTACATACTTGTACACCCTTGTACACACTTGTACAACCTTGTACAAACCTGTACACCCTTGTACACACTTGTACAAGCTTGTACACACTTGTACAAGCTTGTACACACTTGTACACCCTTGTACAAACTTGTGCACCCTTGTACACTTTTGTACACCCTTGTACACATTTGTACAACCTTGTACAAACTTGTACACACTTGTACAAACTTGTACACACTTGTACAAACTTGTGTACACTTGTACAACCTTGTACACACTTGTACAACCTTGTACACACTTGTACAACCTCGTACACACTTGTACAACCTTGTACACACTTGTACAACCTTGTACACACTTGTACAACCTTGTACACAATTGTAAAACCTTGTACACACTTTTACAACCTTGTACACACTTGTACACCCTTGTACACACTTGTACAAAATTTTACATTCTTGTACATACTTGTACACCCTTGTACACACTTGTACAACCTTGTACAAACCTGTACACCCTTGTACACACTTGTACAAGCTTGTACACACTTGTACAAGCTTGTACACACTTGTACAAGCTTGTACACACTTGTACAAGCTTGTACACACTTGTACAAGCTTGTACACACTTGTACACCCTTGTACAAACTTGTGCACCCTTGAACACTTTTGTACACCCTTGTACACATTTGTACAACCTTGTACAAACTTAAACACACTTGTACAAACATGTACACACTTGAACAACCTTGTACACACTTGTACAAACCTTGTACACACTTGTACAAGCTTGTACACACTTGTACAACCTTGTACACACTTGTACAACCTTGTACACACTTGTACAAGCTTGTACACACTTGTACAACCTTGTACACACTTGTACAACCTTGTACAAACCTGTACACCCTTGTACACACTTGTATAAGCTTGTACACGATTGTACACCCTTGTACACACTTGTGCACCCTTGTACACACTTGTACACCCTTGTACACACTTGTACAACCTTTTACAAACTTGTACACACTTGTACAAACTTGTACATTCTTGTACATACTTGTACACCCTTGTAAAAACTTGTACAACCTTGTACAAACCTGTACACCCTTGTACACACTTGTACAAGCATGTACACACTTGTACAAGCTTGTACTCACTTGTACACCCTTGTACAAACTTGTGCACCCTTGTACACTTTTGTACACCCTTGTATACATTTGTACAAAAATGTACAAGTTTGTACAAGTGTGTACAAGTTTGTAAAAGGTTTTACAAGTGTGTACAAGGTTGTACAAGTGTGTACAAGGTTGTACAAGTGTGTACAAGGTTGTACAAGTGTGTACAAAGGTGTACAAGTGTGTACAAGGTTGTACAAGTGTGTACAAGGTTGTACAAGTGTGTACAAGGGTGTACAAGTTTGTACAAGTGTGTACAAGTTTGTACAAGTGTGTACAAGTTTGTACAAGTGTGTACAAGCTTGTACAAGTGTGTACAAGGGTGTACAAGTGTGTACAAGGTTGTACATGTTTTTACAAGGGTGTACAAAAGTGTACAAGGGTGCACAAGTTTGTACAAGGGTGTACAAGTGTGTACAAGCTTGTACAAGTGTGTACAAGCTTGTACAAGGGTTTACAGGTTTGTACAAGGTTGAACAAGTGTGTACAAGGGTGTACAAAAGTGTACAAGGGTGCACAAGTTTGTACAAGGGTGTACAAGTGTGTACAAGCTTGTACAAGTGTGTACAAGCTTGTACAAGGGTTTACAGGTTTGTACAAGGTTGTACAAGTGTGTACAAGGTTGTACAAGTATGTACAAGAATGTACAAGTTTGTACAAGTGTGTACAAGTTTGTAAAAGGTTGTACAAGTGTGTACAAGGGTGTACAAATGTGTACAAGGATGTAAAAGTGTGTACAAGTGTGTACAAGTTTGTACAAGGTTGTACAAGTGTGTACAAGTTTGTACAAGGTTGTACAAATTTGTACAAGTGTGTACAAGGTTGTACAAGTTTGTACAAGTGTGTACAAGTTTGTACAAGGTTGTACACGTGTGTACAAGGTTTTACAATTGTGTACAAGGTTGTACAAGTGTGTACAAGGTTGTACAAGTGTGTACAAGGTTGTACAAGTGTGTACAAGGTTGTACAAGTGTGTACAAGGTTGTACAAGTGTACACAAGTTTGTACAAGTGTGTACAAGTTTGTACAAGTGTGTACAAGTTTGTACAAGTTTGTACAAATGTGTACAAGGGTGTACAAAAGTGTACAAGGGTGCACAAGTTTGTACAAGGGTGTACAAGTGTGTACAAGGGTGTACAAGTATGTACAAGAATGTACAATTTTGTACAAGTGTGTACAAGTTTGTAAAAGGTTGTACAAGTGTGTACAAGGGTGTACAAGAGTGTACAAGGTTGTACAAGTGTGTACAAGGTTGTACAAGTGTGTACAAGGTTGTACAGGGTTGTACAATTGTGTACAAGGTTGTACAAGTGTGTACAAGGTTGTACAAGTGTGTACAAGGTTGTACAAGTGTGTACAAGGGTGCACAAGTTTGTACAAGTGTGTACAATCGTGTACAAGCTTGTACAAGTGTGTACAAGGGTGTACAGGTTTGTACAAGGTTGTACAAGTGTGTACAAGGTTGTACAAGTGTGTACAAGGTTGTACAAGTGTGTACAAGGTTGTACAAGTGTGTACAAGGTTGTACAGGGTTGTACAATTGTGTACAAGGTTGTACAAGTGTGTACAAGGTTGTACAAGTGTGTACAAGGTTGTACAAGTGTGTACAAGGGTGCACAAGTTTGTACAAGTGTGTACAAGTTTGTAAAGTGTGTACAAGTTTGTACAAGGGTGTACAAAAGTGTACAAGGGTGCACAAGTTTGTACAAGGGTGTACAAGTGTGTACAAGCTTGTACAAGTGTGTACAAGCTTGTACAAGTGTGTACAAGGGTGTACAGGTTTGTACAAGGTTGTACAAGTGTTTACAAGGGTGTACAAGTGTGTACAAGGTTGTACAAGTGTGTACAAGGTTGTACAAGTGTGTACTAGGTTGTACAAGGTTGTACAATTGTGTACAAGGTTGTACAAGTGTGTACAAGGTTGTACAAGTGTGTACAAGGTTGTACAAGTGTGTACAAGGGTGTACAAGTTTGTACAAGTGTGTACAAGTTTGTACAAGTGTGTACAAGTTTGTACAAGGTTGTACAAATGTATACAAGGGTGTACAAAAGTGTACAACGGTGCACAAGTTTGTACAAGGGTGTACAAGTGTGTACAAGCTTGTACAAGTGTGTACAAGCTTGTACAAGTGTGTACAAGCTTGTACAAGTGTGTACAAGGGTGTACAGGTTTGTACAAGGTTGTACAAGTGTTTAAAGGGTGTACAAGTATGTACAAGAATGTACAAGTTTGTACAAGTGTGTACAAGTTTGTAAAAGGTTGTACAAGTGTGTACAAGGGTGTACAAGTGTGTACAAGGGTGCACAAGTGTGTACAAGGGTGTACAATCGTGTACAAGCTTGTACAAGTGTGTACAAGGGTGTACAGGTTTGTACAAGGTTGTACAAGTGTGTACAAAGTTGTACAAGTGTGTACAAGGGTGTACAAGTTTGTACAAGTGTGTACAAGTTTGTACAAGTGTGTACAAGTTTGTACAAGGTTGTACAAATGTATACAAGGGTGTACAAAAGTGTACAAGGTTGTACAAGTGTTTACAAGGGTGTACAAGTATGTACAAGAATGTACAAGTTTGTACAAGTGTGTACAAGTTTGTAAAAGGTTGTACAAGTGTGTACAAGAGTGTACAAGTGTATACAAGTGTGCACAAGTGTGTACAAGGGTGTACAATCGTGTACAAGCTTGTACAAGTGTGTACAAGGTTGTACAGGTTTGTACAAGGTTGTACAAGTGTGTACAAGGGTGTACAAATGTGTACAAGGATGTAAAAGTTTGTACAAGTGTGTACAAGTTTGTACAAGGTTGTACAAGTAAGTACAAGTTTGTACAAGAATGTACAAGTTTGTACAAGAATGTACAAGTGTGTACAAGGTTTTACAATTGTGTAAAAGGTTGTACAAGTGTGTACAAGGTTGTACAAGTGTGTACAAGGTTGTACAAGTGTGTACAAGGTTGTACAAGTGTGTACAAGGTTGTACAAGTGTGTACAAGGTTGTACAAGGTTGTACAAGTGTGTACAAGGTTGTACAAGTGTGTACAAGGTTGTACAAGTGTGTACAAGGTTGTACAAGTGTGTACAAGGTTGTACAAGTGTGTACAAGGTTGTACAAGTGTGTACAAGGTTGTACAAGTGTGTACAAGGTTGTACAAGTGTGTACAAGGTTGTACAAGTGTGTACAAGGGTGCAAAAGTGTGTACAAGGGTGTACAATCGTGTACAAGCTTGTACAAGTTTTTACAAGGTTGTACAAGTGTGTACAAGGTTGTACAAGTGTGTACAAGGTTGTACAAGTGTGTACAAGGTTGTACAAGTGTGTACAAGGTTGTACAAGTGTGTACAAGGTTGTATAAGTGTGTACAAAGGTGTACAAGTGTGTACAAGGTTGTACAAGTGTGTACAAGGTTGTACAAGTGTGTACATGGTTGTACAAGGTTGTACAATTGTGTACAAGGTTGTACAAGTGTGTACAAGGTTGTACAAGTATGTACAAGGGTGTACAAGTTTGTACAAGTGTGTACAAGTTTGTACAAGTGTGTACAAGTTTGTACAAGGTTGTACAAATTAATACAAGGGTGTACAAAAGTGTACAAGGGTGCACAAGTTTGTACAAGGGTGTACAAGTGTGTACAAGCTTGTACAAGTGTGTACAAGCTTGTACAAGTGTTTACAAGGGTGTACAGGTTTGTACAAGGTTGTACAAGTGTTTACAAGGGTGTACAAAAGAATGTACAAGTTTGTACAAGTGTGTACAAGTTTGTAAAAGGTTGTACAAGTGTGTACAAGGGTGTACAAGTGTGTACAATGGTGCACAAGTGTGTACAAGGGTGTACAATCGTGTACAAGCTTGTACAAGTGTGTACAAGGGTGTACAGGTTTGTACAAGGTTGTACAAGTGTGTACAAGGGTGTACAAATGTGTACAAGGCTGTAAAAGTTTGTACAAGTGTGTCCAAGTTTGTACAAGGTTGTACAAGTAAGTACAAGTTTGTACAAGAATGTACAAGTGTGTACAAGGTTTTACAATTGTGTAAAAGGTTGTACAAGTGTGTACAAGGTTGTACAAGTGTGTACAAGGTTGTACAAGTGTGTACAAGCTTGTACAAGTGTGTACAAGGTTGTACAAGTGTGTACAAGGTTGTACAAGTGTGTACAAGGTTGTACAAGTGTGTACAAGTTTGTACAAGTGTGTACAAGTTTGTACAAGGTTGTACAAATGTGTACAAGGGTGTACAAAAGTGTACAAGGGTGCACAAGTTTGTACAAGGGTGTACAAGTGTGTACAAGCTTGTACAAGTGTGTACAAGCTTGTACAAGGGTTTACAGGTTTGTACAAGGTTGAACAAGTGTGTACAAGGGTGTACAAAAGTGTACAAGGGTGCACAAGTTTGTACAAGGGTGTACAAGTGTGTACAAGCTTGTACAAGTGTGTACAAGCTTGTACAAGGGTTTACAGGTTTGTACAAGGTTGTACAAGTGTGTACAAGGTTGTACAAGTATGTACAAGAATGTACAAGTTTGTACAAGTGTGTACAAGTTTGTAAAAGGTTGTACAAGTGTGTACAAGGGTGTACAAATGTGTACAAGGATGTAAAAGTGTGTACAAGTGTGTACAAGTTTGTACAAGGTTGTACAAGTGTGTACAAGTTTGTACAAGGTTGTACAAATTTGTACAAGTGTGTACAAGGTTGTACAAGTTTGTACAAGTGTGTACAAGTTTGTACAAGGTTGTACACGTGTGTACAAGGTTTTACAATTGTGTACAAGGTTGTACAAGTGTGTACAAGGTTGTACAAGTGTGTACAAGGTTGTACAAGTGTGTACAAGGTTGTACAAGTGTGTACAAGGTTGTACAAGTGTACACAAGTTTGTACAAGTGTGTACAAGTTTGTACAAGTGTGTACAAGTTTTTACAAGTTTGTACAAATGTGTACAAGGGTGTACAAAAGTGTACAAGGGTGCACAAGTTTGTACAAGGGTGTACAAGTGTGTACAAGGGTGTACAAGTATGTACAAGAATGTACAATTTTGTACAAGTGTGTACAAGTTTGTAAAAGGTTGTACAAGTGTGTACAAGGGTGTACAAGTGTGTACAAGGTTGTACAAGTGTGTACAAGCTTGAACAAGTGTGTACAAGGTTGTACAAGTGTGTACAAGGTTGTACAAGTGTGTACAAGGTTGCACAAGTGTGTACAAGAGTGTACAATCGTGTACAAGCTTGTACAAGTGTGTACAAGGGTGTACAGGTTTGTACAAGGTTGTACAAGTGTGTACAAGGTTGTACAAGTGTGTACAAGGTTGTACAAGTGTGTACAAGGGTGTACAAGTTTGTACAAGTGTGTACAAGTTTGTACAAGTGTGTACAAGTTTGTACAAGTTTGTACAAATGTATACAAGGGTGTACAAAAGTGTACAAGGGTGCACAAGTTTGTACAAGGGTGTACAAGTGTGTACAAGCTTGTACAAGTGTGTACAAGCTTGTACAAGTGTGTACAAGTGTGTACAAGTTTGTAAAAGGTTGTACAAGTGTGTACAAGGGTGTACAAGTGTGTACAAGGGTGCACAAGTGTGTACAAGGGTGTACAATCGTGTACAAGCTTGTACAAGTGTGTACAAGGGTGTACAGGTTTGTACAAGGTTGTACAAGTGTGTACAAAGTTGTACAAGTGTGTACAAGGGTGTACAAGTTTGTACAAGTGTGTACAAGTTTGTACAAGTGTGTACAAGTTTGTACAAGGTTGTACAAATGTATACAAGGGTGTACAAAAGTGTACAAGGTTGTACAAGTGTTTACAAGGGTGTACAAGTATGTACAAGAATGTACAAGTTTGTACAAGTGTGTACAAGTTTGTAAAAGGTTGTACAAGTGTGTACAAGAGTGTACAAGTGTATACAAGGGTGCACAAGTGTGTACAAGGGTGTACAATCGTGTACAAGCTTGTACAAGTGTGTACAAGGTTGTACAGGTTTGAACAAGGTTGTACAAGTGTGTACAAGGGTGTACAAATGTGTACAAGGATGTAAAAGTTTGTACAAGTGTGTACAAGTTTGTACAAGGTTGTACAAGTAAGTACAAGTTTGTACAAGAATGTACAAGTGTGTACAAGGTTTTACAATTGTGTAAAAGGTTGTACAAGTGTGTACAAGGTTGTACAAGTGTGTACAAGCTTGTACAAGTGTGTACAAGCTTGTACAAGTGTGTACAAGCTTGTACAAGTGTGTACAAGCTTGTACAAGTGTGTACAAGGGTGTACAGGTTTGTACAAGGTTGTACAAGTGTTTACAAGGGTGTACAAGTATGTACAAGAATGTACAAGTTTGTACAAGTGTGTACAAGTTTGTAAAAGGTTGTACAAGTGTGTACAAGGGTGTACAAGTGTGTACAAGGGTGCACAAGTGTGTACAAGGGTGTACAATCGTGTACAAGCTTGTACAAGTGTGTACAAGGGTGTACAGGTTTGTACAAGGTTGTACAAGTGTGTACAAAGTTGTACAAGTGTGTACAAGGGTGTACAAGTTTGTACAAGTGTGTACAAGTTTGTACAAGTGTGTACAAGTTTGTACAAGGTTGTACAAATGTATACAAGGGTGTACAAAAGTGTACAAGGTTGTACAAGTGTTTACAAGGGTGTACAAGTATGTACAAGAATGTACAAGTTTGTACAAGTGTGTACAAGTTTGTAAAAGGTTGTACAAGTGTGTACAAGAGTGTACAAGTGTATACAAGGGTGCACAAGTGTGTACAAGGGTGTACAATCGTGTACAAGCTTGTACAAGTGTGTACAAGGTTGTACAGGTTTGTACAAGGTTGTACAAGTGTGTACAAGGGTGTACAAATGTGTACAAGGATGTAAAAGTTTGTACAAGTGTGTACAAGTTTGTACAAGGTTGTACAAGTAAGTACAAGTTTGTACAAGAATGTACAAGTTTGTACAAGAATGTACAAGTGTGTACAAGGTTTTACAATTGTGTAAAAGGGTGTACAAGTGTGTACAAGGTTGTACAAGTGTGTACAAGGTTGTACAAGTGTGTACAAGGTTGTACAAGTGTGTACAAGGTTGTACAAGTGTGTACAAGGTTGTACAAGTGTGTACAAGGTTGTACAAGTGTGTACAAGGTTGTACAAGTGTGTACAAGGTTGTACAAGTGTGTACAAGGTTGTACAAGTGTGTACAAGGTTGTACAAGTGTGTACAAGGTTGTACAAGTGTGTACAAGGTTGTACAAGTGTGTACAAGGTTGTACAAGTGTGTACAAGGTTGTACAAGTGTGTACAAGGTTGTACAAGTGTGTACAAGGTTGTACAAGTGTGTACAAGGGTGCAAAAGTGTGTACAAGGGTGTACAATCGTGTACAAGCTTGTACAAGTTTTTACAAGGTTGTACAAGTGTGTACAAGGTTGTACAAGTGTGTACAAGGTTGTACAAGTGTGTACAAGGTTGTACAAGTGTGTACAAGGTTGTACAAGTGTGTACAAGGTTGTATAAGTGTGTACAAAGGTGTACAAGTGTGTACAAGGTTGTACAAGTGTGTACAAGGTTGTACAAGTGTGTACATGGTTGTACAAGGTTGTACAATTGTGTACAAGGTTGTACAAGTGTGTACAAGGTTGTACAAGTATGTACAAGGGTGTACAAGTTTGTACAAGTGTGTACAAGTTTGTACAAGTGTGTACAAGTTTGTAAAGGTTGTACAAATTAATACAAGGGTGTACAAAAGTGTACAAGGGTGCACAAGTTTGTACAAGGGTGTACAAGTGTGTACAAGCTTGTACAAGTGTGTACAAGCTTGTACAAGTGTTTACAAGGGTGTACAGGTTTGTACAAGGTTGTACAAGTGTTTACAAGGGTGTACAAAAGAATGTACAAGTTTGTACAAGTGTGTACAAGTTTGTAAAAGGTTGTACAAGTGTGTACAAGGGTGTACAAGTGTGTACAATGGTGCACAAGTGTGTACAAGGGTGTACAATCGTGTACAAGCTTGTACAAGTGTGTACAAGGGTGTACAGGTTTGTACAAGGTTGTACAAGTGTGTACAAGGGTGTACAAATGTGTACAAGGCTGTAAAAGTTTGTACAAGTGTGTCCAAGTTTGTACAAGGTTGTACAAGTAAGTACAAGTTTGTACAAGAATGTACAAGTGTGTACAAGGTTTTACAATTGTGTAAAAGGTTGTACAAGTGTGTACAAGGTTGTACAAGTGTGTACAAGGTTGTACAAGTGTGTACAAGCTTGTACAAGTGTGTACAAGGTTGTACAAGTGTGTACAAGGTTGTACAAGTGTGTACAAGGTTGTACAAGTGTGTACAAGTTTGTACAAGTGTGTACAAGCTTGTACAAGGGTGTACAAGTGTGTACAAGCTTGTACAAGTGTGTACAAGCTTGTACAAGGGTTTACAGGTTTGTACAAGGTTGAACAAGTGTGTACAAGGGTGTACAAAAGTGTACAAGGGTGCACAAGTTTGTACAAGGGTGTACAAGTGTGTACAAGCTTGTACAAGTGTGTACAAGCTTGTACAAGGGTTTACAGGTTTGTACAAGGTTGTACAAGTGTGTACAAGGTTGTACAAGTATGTACAAGAATGTACAAGTTTGTACAAGTGTGTACAAGTTTGTAAAAGGTTGTACAAGTGTGTACAAGGGTGTACAAATGTGTACAAGGATGTAAAAGTGTGTACAAGTGTGTACAAGTTTGTACAAGGTTGTACAAGTGTGTACAAGTTTGTACAAGGTTGTACAAATTTGTACAAGTGTGTACAAGGTTGTACAAGTTTGTACAAGTGTGTACAAGTTTGTACAAGGTTGTACACGTGTGTACAAGGTTTTACAATTGTGTACAAGGTTGTACAAGTGTGTACAAGGTTGTACAAGTGTGTACAAGGTTGTACAAGTGTGTACAAGGTTGTACAAGTGTGTACAAGGTTGTACAAGTGTACACAAGTTTGTACAAGTGTGTACAAGTTTGTACAAGTGTGTACAAGTTTTTACAAGTTTGTACAAATGTGTACAAGGGTGTACAAAAGTGTACAAGGGTGCACAAGTTTGTACAAGGGTGTACAAGTGTGTACAAGGGTGTACAAGTATGTACAAGAATGTACAATTTTGTACAAGTGTGTACAAGTTTGTAAAAGGTTGTACAAGTGTGTACAAGGGTGTACAAGTGTGTACAAGGTTGTACAAGTGTGTACAAGCTTGAACAAGTGTGTACAAGGTTGTACAAGTGTGTACAAGGTTGTACAAGTGTGTACAAGGTTGCACAAGTGTGTACAAGAGTGTACAATCGTGTACAAGCTTGTACAAGTGTGTACAAGGGTGTACAGGTTTGTACAAGGTTGTACAAGTGTGTACAAGGTTGTACAAGTGTGTACAAGGTTGTACAAGTGTGTACAAGGGTGTACAAGTTTGTACAAGTGTGTACAAGTTTGTACAAGTGTGTACAAGTTTGTACAAGTTTGTACAAATGTATACAAGGGTGTACAAAAGTGTACAAGGGTGCACAAGTTTGTACAAGGGTGTACAAGTGTGTACAAGCTTGTACAAGTGTGTACAAGCTTGTACAAGTGTGTACAAGTGTGTACAAGTTTGTAAAAGGTTGTACAAGTGTGTACAAGGGTGTACAAGTGTGTACAAGGGTGCACAAGTGTGTACAAGGGTGTACAATCGTGTACAAGCTTGTACAAGTGTGTACAAGGGTGTACAGGTTTGTACAAGGTTGTACAAGTGTGTACAAAGTTGTACAAGTGTGTACAAGGGTGTACAAGTTTGTACAAGTGTGTACAAGTTTGTACAAGTGTGTACAAGTTTGTACAAGGTTGTACAAATGTATACAAGGGTGTACAAAAGTGTACAAGGTTGTACAAGTGTTTACAAGGGTGTACAAGTATGTACAAGAATGTACAAGTTTGTACAAGTGTGTACAAGTTTGTAAAAGGTTGTACAAGTGTGTACAAGAGTGTACAAGTGTATACAAGGGTGCACAAGTGTGTACAAGGGTGTACAATCGTGTACAAGCTTGTACAAGTGTGTACAAGGTTGTACAGGTTTGAACAAGGTTGTACAAGTGTGTACAAGGGTGTACAAATGTGTACAAGGATGTAAAAGTTTGTACAAGTGTGTACAAGTTTGTACAAGGTTGTACAAGTAAGTACAAGTTTGTACAAGAATGTACAAGTGTGTACAAGGTTTTACAATTGTGTAAAAGGTTGTACAAGTGTGTACAAGGTTGTACAAGTGTGTACAAGCTTGTACAAGTGTGTACAAGGTTGTACAAGTGTGTACAAGGTTGTACAAGTGTGTACAAGGTTGTACAAGTGTGTACAAGGTTGTACAAGTGTGTACAAGGTTGTACAAGTGTGTACAAGGTTGTACAAGTGTGTACAATTGTGTACAGGGTTGTACAAGTGTGTACAAGGTTGTACAAGTGTGTACAAGGGTGTACAAGTTTGTACAAGTGTGTACAAGTTTGTACAAGTGTGTACAAGTTTGTACAAGGTTGTACAAATTAATACAAGGGTGTACAAAAGTGTACAAGGGTGCACAAGTTTGTACAAGGGTGTACAAGTGTGTACAAGCTTGTACAAGTGTGTACAAGCTTGTACAAGTGTTTACAAGGGTGTACAGGTTTGTACAAGGTTGTACAAGTGTTTACAAGGGTGTACAAAAGAATGTACAAGTTTGTACAAGTGTGTACAAGTTTGTAAAAGGTTGTACAAGTGTGTACAAGGGTGTACAAGTGTGTACAATGGTGCACAAGTGTGTACAAGGGTGTACAATCGTGTACAAGCTTGTACAAGTGTGTACAAGGGTGTACAGGTTTGTACAAGGTTGTACAAGTGTGTACAAAGGTGTACAAATGTGTACAAGGCTGTAAAAGTTTGTACAAGTGTGTACAAGTTTGTACAAGGTTGTACAAGTAAGTACAAGTTTGTACAAGAATGTACAAGTGTGTACAAGGTTTTACAATTGTGTAAAAGGTTGTACAAGTGTGTACAAGGTTGTACAAGTGTGTACAAGGTTGTACAAATGTGTACAAGCTTGTACAAGTGTGTACAAGGTTGTACAAGTGTGTACAAGGTTGTACAAGTGTGTACAAGGTTGTACAAGTGTGTACAAGGTTGTACAAGTGTGTACAAGTTTGTACAAGTGTGTACAAGTTTGTACAAGGTTTTACAAATGTGTACAAGGGTGTACAAAAGTGTACAAGGGTGCACAAGTTTGTACAAGTGTGTACAAGTTTGTACAAGTTTGTACAAATGTATACAAGGGTGTACAAAAGTGTACAAGGGTGCACAAGTTTGTACAAGGGTGTACAAGTGTGTACAAGGGTGTACAAGTATGTACAAGCTTGTACAAGTGTGTACAAGTGTGTACAAGTTTGTAAAAGGTTGTACAAGTGTGTACAAGGGTGTACAAGTGTGTACAAGGGTGCACAAGTGTGTACAAGGGTGTACAATCGTGTACAAGTTTGTACAAGTGTGTACAAGGGTGTACAGGTTTGTACAAGGTTGTACAAGTGTGTACAAGGGTGTACAAATGTGTACAAGGATGTAAAAGTTTGTACAAGTGTGTACAAGTTTGTACAAGGTTGTACAAGTAAGTACAAGTTTGTACAAGAATGTACAAGTGTGTACAAGGTTTTACAATTGTGTAAAAGGTTGTACAAGTGTGTACAAGGTTGTACAAGTGTGTACAAGCTTGTACAAGTGTGTACAAGGTTGTACAAGTGTGTACAAGGTTGTACAAGTGTGTACAAGGTTGTACAAGTGTGTACAAGGTTGTACAAGTGTGTACAAGGTTGTACAAGTGTGTACAAGGTTGTACAAGTGTGTACAAGGTTGTACAAGTGTGTACAAGGTTGTACAAGTGTGTACAAGGTTGTACAAGTGTGTACAAGGGTGCAAAAGTGTGTACAAGGGTGTACAATCGTGTACAAGCTTGTACAAGTTTTTACAAGGTTGTACAAGTGTGTACAAGGTTGTACAAGTGTGTACAAGGTTGTACAAGTGTGTACAAGGTTGTACAAGTGTGTACAAGGTTGTACAAGTGTGTACAAGGTTGTATAAGTGTGTACAAAGGTGTACATGTGTGTACAAGGTTGTACAAGTGTGTACAAGGTTGTACAAGTGTGTACATGGTTGTACAAGGTTGTACAATTGTGTACAAGGTTGTACAAGTGTGTACAAGGTTGTACAAGTGTGTACAAGGGTGTACAAGTTTGTACAAGTGTGTACAAGTTTGTACAAGTGTGTACAAGTTTGTACAAGGTTGTACAAATTAATACAAGGGTGTACAAAAGTGTACAAGGGTGCACAAGTTTGTACAAGGGTGTACAAGTGTGTACAAGCTTGTACAAGTGTGTACAAGCTTGTACAAGTGTTTACAAGGGTGTACAGGTTTGTACAAGGTTGTACAAGTGCTTACAAGGGTGTACAAAAGAATGTACAAGTTTGTACAAGTGTGTACAAGTTTGTAAAAGGTTGTACATGTGTGTACAAGGGTGTACAAGTGTGTACAATGGTGCACAAGTGTGTACAAGGGTGTACAATCGTGTACAAGCTTGTACAAGTGTGTACAAGGGTGTACAGGTTTGTACAAGGTTGTACAAGTGTGTACAAGGGTGTACAAATGTGTACAAGGCTGTAAAAGTTTGTACAAGTGTGTACAAGTTTGTACAAGGTTGTACAAGTAAGTACAAGTTTGTACAAGAATGTACAAGTGTGTACAAGGTTTTACAATTGTGTAAAAGGTTGTACAAGTGTGTACAAGGTTGTACAAGTGTGTACAAGGTTGTACAAGTGTGTACAAGCTTGTACAAGTGTGTACAAGGTTGTACAAGTGTGTACAAGGTTGTACAAGTGTGTACAAGGTTGTACAAGTGTGTACAAGGTTGTACAAGTGTGTACAAGTTTGTACAAGTGTGTACAAGTTTGTACAAGGTTGTACAAATGTGTACAAGGGTGTACAAAAGTGTACAAGGGTGCACAAGTTTGTACAAGGGTGTACAAGTGTGTACAAGCTTGTACAAGTGTGTACAAGCTTGTACAATGTAACATTCGCAATTTTATTGCTACTTTCAAATAATACAGAGGTTGGCCCCCTCATGTAACCCAAGAATTTATTCAGCTGTAGTGCTAGCCTACAGTCTGCTTGAAACCCAATACAGTGCAGTAGTGTTCACCTTTTTGCCTACTGAAATTGAAGGAACCACAAAATCCCAATACAAGCCCAGCTTAGCAAGTTCAAGTGAAAGCGACCATCAGCTGTTTGGATGACTCATCAGTGCCTGCATCATCCTGTTAGCTGATATCAGGTGGACTGGGGTTTAGGTTTGTCTTGTTCTGGCAGTCATGGAAGCTTAAGCAAATTATTCACCCTTCAGATTTCTGGATTAATTAAGGTAAGAGTTTAAATCATTTTCATTGCAAACAAATTTAAATAAATGAAATATTAAAAACCTCAACCAATCAAAACAGATTATTGCTAAAAATGTGTAATAAGTTGTTATATTAATATTTTCTAGTTCATTTAGTTAAATTAAAGGAAATAGAAGTTTTCAAGCCTAGTAGTCACATGTTTTCAGAGCTTAACTAAATTGTATTTATTTATCATTGTACATTTTAAAGTTGCTGTATATATAAAATCATTTGTTTGTTGTAATTCAAGTGTACTAATTTTCATCAAAATAATCATGGTAAATATTTGTGTGACAATATTACTTTTGATGATTGCAAAGCAAGTGCTAAAAGTTGTTTTAACCTGCAAAAGTTCAGGAAATTTCAGGATAACTAGATTTAGGAAAATGTAGATTCCCATGTGTTTGTAATTATTAAATATTTTGTGTTCTATAGTGTCAAGCTGTTCAGAGTAAATTAATGTCTGGTAAAGTAGTATTTTTTAAATTTGTAAAGACAGCCAAATGTTAAAAATTTGTCCTTAATTAAAATACAGTACTTCAATTTAAAGTAGACTATTAATTGTTTATTGCTAAGAATTACTATTTTAATTATTGTCTACTATCTCAAAAGTATTATCTGTTGCCTTTATTGTTTAATGTTCACTGTGTTGTTCAAATTGTTCATTATTATTGCTGTAACTAAAACAAATATTTTTCTCTCTGTAATTAATGTTCAAAAATGAGGTTTGTCCTTTTTGTGTTTCGTAATTGCATATCAGGAAACATATTTTAACTTGAAACAAATATTTAAAGTATAAAATTCTGAATCAAAGATTATTAAATAAATATATTTGAGTTGATATAAGTTTAAGAATATGTTACATTCTTATGGAATATCCTAGGGTTTTACCGCTACCGCTATCGCTGGATTCTGGACCTGGACCTGGACTTCCTGGTGTCTCGTCCTACCTAGCCTACTATCGCTGTATCGACTATCGTCTCAACCTACCGAGGATCTACATTGTTGAAGGACCTCGTGTGTGCCTTAGCCTATGGACTATCGTGGGTCGACACATTCGTACCAAAAGTAAGAATTTTCCAATTTGTACGATATTTATCTTACTATGAGACCAACATAACTGCTGCAAACCTACATCATTGAGGATCTCGGACACTTAGTTCTTGGTTGAATGCTTAATTTTGCAGTGACTTTGCACTAGTACTAGTGAATTTTGATAGCATCAATAACACAGACAGTGAGTGTGAGATCTACCTACACCTGGACAGGACTCCACCTGATTTTGCCAGAATATCTAGCTGTAATTTTGTTTAGCTTAAGTATTGTTATATTTGTTGGGTATTATATTGTTTTATATGTCATAGTGTATGTAAATGTTCTTATGTGATTTTGATTCTTAGCTGGTGGCCACCGAATTTATTGAATTATATTATTATACTTGTTCTTGATTTATCAGTTGAATATTGCAATCAAAATAATTAATCGTTAGTTTGTATTAATAATTTTTACATTTATATCTGAAAGTGAATCAATCCTTAAACTTGAATAATTCTCGGGTCAGATAACAAATATTATCTTGTGGAATAACTACTGTTGTTGGACAGTCCCTTTGTTATCTTGCTATATCAACTGAAATACTTATCTCTGATAATACATTCCTGGTTTATTCATTCAGTGTTATTTATTTAGTTACCTATGATCTAGACAGTTGGTTCATTTACATTCTTAGAAAATATAATTCAACTTTTTATCAATTTTCACAAATCAATACAGAGTTTATTAAGATTAAAAATTTGACTATACTGCAATAGTTATTAGTTGGTGTTAGATTTATGCAAATTTTTGTCTTCTATTTTGAATGGTCGAGGTTCAATTTAAATTATCAAATATTCCCTGAATATCAGCTACGGGTTCAACAACTCAAGAGTGGAGTTTGACCCTCGCTTCGACTCCAGGACTTCTCCTTTAGCGAGGTGGCGCCCTCAAACTTTGACCAAGAGGAATAGTAGGCCTAGATTGACTATTAAAAATTGCAGGACCACTCCCATCACTGAGTTAGCGGGTAAAAATCGTCGCAATGCCGGCCAACGTGGGGCAAAGAAATTTGGCTTAAGCCTACATAGAAAAAAAAAAATAAAAAAAAATAATAATAAAAAAAAAATAAATAAATAAAGAAAAATATATACCTATATATTGTTTATAGAGGTGTTGCTGGCAAATTGTTTGGATTGATTCACATCCAAATATTTGTGGATCTTGTTTGTATTATTTGGTCTTTGAAAAAAAAAAATATTTAGCACTTATTCAACTTGTGTGTTTTGGACATTAGGCTACTTTAATGATTTTATGCTGATTTTGTTACCATTGTCTACTGAAGAGTTATTAATTGTTGTATATCTTTTGCTGGTTTACTTGGTTATTTGGTTTAAAGAAAAAAATGAACTCTCATCGGTTACGCAAAACTGAAGTTCAGTATGAGTTAAAGATAAGGGGACTACGTACTGACGGAACGGCTAATGAATTAAGGAAGCGACTAACACATTGTTTCTCAAATAATATTAAAGTGGATGAGGCTGTTGTACTAAAGCTGGATCCTGAAACATAACTTGAAGAATGTGAGGAAAAATATTCTGATCTCTCTTCATTAGTTGATGAGTATGATGGAAATGGGAAAGATAGCGAAGGTCAACGACTTATTGCCCGACTGGGACATCTTACTCAACGCATTGATAGAATTCCCTTAAATGAGACTAATAAGGAGGAATTTGAGGATAAACTTGTAGAATTATTGGCAAAAAGTAAGAAATTACTTGACTTAGTCACGAGTAAAGAAGATAAATCAAATGTTGATCCATCTAGTGAAGAGGAAGATAGTGAGAAGGAAGAAAGTGTCTCCATGGTAACAACGAAGAAAGAGGATACTGCAATGAATGTTGAGGAAGGTGGACATCGTACTGCTGTCAAGGCTATTGGTGTTGCTGGGGCTTCTACAGCACTGAACTTAGAGAATTCAACTAAACCCGTTAGACCTACTGTACATACTTCTGTGCCTGGTAATGACAATCCTCAAACTTCACACCAGACGACAAAGCCTTCATATTCATCATCTCAGAACAAAACAAAATCCGTTCCAGTCTACAAGTGGGGACTTCGCTTCAATAATGAACAAGAACAGAGTGTAGCAGCATTCCTTCAGCGAGTAGAGGAACTTGGAAGAGCTAGAGGAGTTAGCCATCAGGAACTTTTCGATTCAGCTGTCGATCTTTTTGCTGGACCCGCACTGGTTTGGTATAGGTCAACAATAGGAAGGATTAATTCTTGGGAATCGCTTTGTGCAGAGATGAGGATTGTTTTCCAATCAACAGACCATGATGTAAGACTGCAACAGGAAATATTCAACCGAACTCAAGGGGAGAATGAATCAATTGATTTGTTCATTGCTTGTATGGAGGGACTGTATGCAAGACTAGCAACCAGTGTTCCAGAACAAAACCGTCTTGAACAAATTTTACACAATCTCCATCCTCAACTGCAAGACCGACTTGCCTTGTTTGAAGTGAACAGCATAGAGCAGCTTCGCTTACTTGGACGAAAGGCGGAGATGGGCCGCCGTAGGGTGAATACATCTCGTCCTATCACCTCTAACAAGACCAGCATAGAACCTGATTTAACATACCGTGACTCAAACTTTGCAAAGCGATCTACAAATGTAAAATTAGCCAGTCTACAATCAAGACCTTTCCGTCAGAACACAATTAAGTGTTGGAACTGTATTAAAGAAGGGCATCGGTTTACATCATGCCAAGAGCCAAGGACTAAATTCTGTTATGGATGTGGAGCTAGGGATGTAACAAAGTCTACCTGTAGCCACTGCAATCCTTCAAAAAACGTGTAGGTTTGGGGGTCATCTTGGATCAGGCTGACTCCAAAGTTAAGAATAAAATGAAATCTTCTGAAGAAACTTTAAGGGAAAATATTAAATTAGATTACTTGTTGGAAACTGTGGATAATGATTGCCGACCTCATCTGGACGTGAGAGTTTTTGGAAGAAAAATTAGGGCTCTTTTGGACTCAGGTGCATCTCGAACTATTATTGGAAACAAAGGCCTTTGGATTCTTGAGGACTTTCCTACTAAATTGTTGAAAACATCACAGCATTTCATTGAAACTGCAGACTCCAGCCAACACCTTGTTCAAGGATTTGTCAATATACAGATCAGTCTTGAGGGTAGGACTACGAACATAACTGTCATGGTGGTACCTACTATAAACCAATCTTTAATTCTGGGTATAGACTTCTGGAACCAGATGCAGATTGTCACAAATATGTCAAACAAGACATGGGAATTTTCTCCAACCATCAAGTTAAGCTGTTTGCAAGAATCCCAAGGAATAAGAGCAAATGAAAACTTATCTGAAGAAGAACAAAAGCAACTAAAAAAGTTGGTTGATGAATATTTTTCAAAAAACACTAATGTACTTGGACGGACTGATCAAGTTGAGCACATCATTGACACTGGTTCAGCAACACCAATTAAACAACGTTACTATCAGGTCTCTCCTGCCCGTCAAAAATTAATAATTGAAGAACTGGATCGTATGCTAGAAATGAATGTGGTTGAACCATCTCGAAGTCCTTGGTCTTCACCCATACTACTGTTAGATAAACCTGATGGAACTCATCGTTTCGTAGTCGACTTCAGAAAACTAAACCAAGTTACCAAGAAAGATGCCTATCCCTTGCCCAAAGTAACAATGATTCTTGACCGTCTTAGAGATGCCCGTTATTTATCATCACTTGACATTAAACATGCCTATTGGCAAATACCTCTCCATAATAGTAGCAAAGAAAAGACAGCATTCACAATTCCTGGTCGTGGGCTGTTTCATTTTAACACCATGCCGTTTGGACTCAGTAACGCTCCTGCAACCTGGCAGAGATTCATAGATAATGTTCTTGGAGCAGACCTTGAGCCTTTTGTTTTTGTATATCTAGACGATATAGTGATCTTGACCCCCACATTTGAAGAACATCTGAAAATTCTGAAAGAGGTATTTACCCGAATTTATCAAGCCAAACTTACCCTTAATAAGGATAAATGCAAATTCTGCCGACCTGAGTTGCGCTATTTAGGATATGTCGTAGACAAACATGGTCTTAGAGTAGATCCAGAAAAGATTGAAGCTATAGTTAAGATACCTGCTCCACGGACTGTGAAAGAAGTGAGAATGTTTTGTGGTACTGCCTCATGGTACAGGCGATTCATAGAAAACTTCGCTACTCGTATGTATCCTATAACTAACCTATTGAAGAGAAACCGAAAATTCTTCTGGACCCCTGACGCACAAGAAGCTTTTGATGATATCAAGGGTTGTCTAATTAAGTCACCTATACTTACTTGTCCAAATTTTGAAAAGTCGTTCTCTATTTCCTGTGATGCATCAAATGTTGGAATTGGCGCTGTCTTGACTCAAGAAAGCCCTACAGGTTCCGGAGAAGTAGTAGTCGCCTATGCCAGCCGCACCCTTACTAAAGCAGAACAAAAATACTCAGCAACAGAAAAGGAATGTCTAGCAACTATTTGGGCCGTGGAAAAATTCCGACCTTACATAGAAGGAACCCATTTTACCATCATAACTGACCACTATAGCCTACTGTGGCTCCACAACTTGAAAGATCCGCAAGGAAGATTAGCCAGATGGGCCCTTCGGCTACAACCCTATGACTACACTTTGATACATCGGAAAGGCAAAGATCATGTAGTGTCAGACCTGCTTTCTCGAGCACCCCTCATAAACAAGGTTGATATGGTCCATGAAATTGAATTGGAAAATAAGATCGATCATCAAGAAGACTCTACGGACAAATGGTATTGCAAGATGAAACACCTAGTTACTGAGAATGGTGAAGATTATCCTACATGGCGAGTAGAAGATGGAAGATTATTCAAGTTAGTTATTGAGAACAATAAACCAGAAGATGACACCAATGGATGGAAGATAGTTGTTGCCAAGGATAAAAGAACAAAATTATTAGAAGAAATGCATAATAAAACCACAGCTGGACACCTGGGAGTTTTCAAAACCTACCATCGGATCAAGGAAAATCACTATTGGCCAAAAATGCGCCAAGACATAGCTAAATACATCAAAAGATGTGAAATATGCCAAACCACAAAGTATGATCAGAACAAGCCAGCAGGATTTCTGGGACAGAGAAGAAGCATAGATCGACCATGGGAGATGTTGAGCACTGATCTGATAGGGCCATTTCCCCGCTCTACTAAAGGATTTAAGTATTTGCTTGTTGTTATTGACACATTCACCAAATTTACCTTGATGTTCCCCCTCAGAGCAGCTACAGCATTGAATGTTGCAAGACATCTTGAGGAAGATGTTTTCATGATCTTTGGGGTCCCAAAGTATGTCTTGTGTGATAATGGATCAGAATTTGTAGGCAATGCCCTGAAGAAATTGATGCAAGAATACAAGGTGAAACTGTATTTGAATGCTAGTCGCCACCCTCAAGCGAATCCGGTAGAGAGGACCAACAAAACTATCATCTCTATGATTCGTGCTTATATCAAGGACAACCATCGTCATTGGGACAAGGATCTCCCACAAATTGGATTTGCTCTGAGATCGGCTGTCCACGAGACTACTGGATTTTCTCCTGCTTACTTGACATTTGGTAGAGAGCTTAGTGCTACCTCTGAGGGATATGCTCTGCTGAATGAACAAGATCAATTGCCGGTTGTGGAAGAAAGTTGTGCCAACCATGCAACCAAACTCTCAAAACTTAAACAGTTGATTCCTGTAGTGAAGTCTAGGCTTGAAAAAGCCCACAACAAGAGCACCGAAAGGTACAACCTACGAAGACGAAACGTTTCTTTTCAAGAAGGTGATTTGGTATTGAAAAAAAATTTTGTGCAATCCAACGCTGCTGCTCACTTTACTTCAAAGTTGGCTCCACGGTTTGTCGGACCATACCGCATAGCCAAGAAGACATCTACCGTCACTTACCAACTTCAGAATCTGGAAGGCAAAGACATCGGTACCTGGCACGTTCAAGACCTGAAACCCTACATCCAATGAACATCTTTGAAAATTTGGGAAATTTCCTTCAACGAAGGGGGGTGGTGTAACATTCGCAATTTTATTGCTACTTTCAAATAATACAGAGGTTGGCCCCCTCATGTAACCCAAGAATTTATTCAGCTGTAGTGCTAGCCTACAGTCTGCTTGAAACCCAATACAGTGCAGTAGTGTTCACCTTTTTGCCTACTGAAATTGAAGGAACCACAAAATCCCAATACAAGCCCAGCTTAGCAAGTTCAAGTGAAAGCGACCATCAGCTGTTTGGATGACTCATCAGTGCCTGCATCATCCTGTTAGCTGATATCAGGTGGACTGGGGTTTAGGTTTGTCTTGTTCTGGCAGTCATGGAAGCTTAAGCAAATTATTCACCCTTCAGATTTCTGGATTAATTAAGGTAAGAGTTTAAATCATTTTCATTGCAAACAAATTTAAATAAATGAAATATTAAAAACCTCAACCAATCAAAACAGATTATTGCTAAAAATGTGTAATAAGTTGTTATATTAATATTTTCTAGTTCATTTAGTTAAATTAAAGGAAATAGAAGTTTTCAAGCCTAGTAGTCACATGTTTTCAGAGCTTAACTAAATTGTATTTATTTATCATTGTACATTTTAAAGTTGCTGTATATATAAAATCATTTGTTTGTTGTAATTCAAGTGTACTAATTTTCATCAAAATAATCATGGTAAATATTTGTGTGACAATATTACTTTTGATGATTGCAAAGCAAGTGCTAAAAGTTGTTTTAACCTGCAAAAGTTCAGGAAATTTCAGGATAACTAGATTTAGGAAAATGTAGATTCCCATGTGTTTGTAATTATTAAATATTTTGTGTTCTATAGTGTCAAGCTGTTCAGAGTAAATTAATGTCTGGTAAAGTAGTATTTCTCAAATTTGTAAAGACAGCCAAATGTTAAAAATTTGTCCTTAATTAAAATACAGTACTTCAATTTAAAGTAGACTATTAATTGTTTATTGCTAAGAATTACTATTTTAATTATTGTCTACTATCTCAAAAGTATTATCTGTTGCCTTTATTGTTTAATGTTCACTGTGTTGTTCAAATTGTTCATTATTATTGCTGTAACTAAAACAAATATTTTTCTCTCTGTAATTAATGTTCAAAAATGAGGTTTGTCCTTTTTGTGTTTCGTAATTGCATATCAGGAAACATATTTTAACTTGAAACAAATATTTAAAGTATAAAATTCTGAATCAAAGATTATTAAATAAATATATTTGAGTTGATATAAGTTTAAGAATATGTTACATTCTTATGGAATATCCTAGGGTTTTACCGCTACCGCTATCGCTGGATTCTGGACCTGGACCTGGACTTCCTGGTGTCTCGTCCTACCTAGCCTACTATCGCTGTATCGACTATCGTCTCAACCTACCGAGGATCTACATTGTTGAAGGACCTCGTGTGTGCCTTAGCCTATGGACTATCGTGGGTCGACACATTCGTACCAAAAGTAAGAATTTTCCAATTTGTACGATATTTATCTTACTATGAGACCAACATAACTGCTGCAAACCTACATCATTGAGGATCTCGGACACTTAGTTCTTGGTTGAATGCTTAATTTTGCAGTGACTTTGCACTAGTACTAGTGAATTTTGATAGCATCAATAACACAGACAGTGAGTGTGAGATCTACCTACACCTGGACAGGACTCCACCTGATTTTGCCAGAATATCTAGCTGTAATTTTGTTTAGCTTAAGTATTGTTATATTTGTTGGGTATTATATTGTTTTATATGTCATAGTGTATGTAAATGTTCTTATGTGATTTTGATTCTTAGCTGGTGGCCACCGAATTTATTGAATTATATTATTATACTTGTTCTTGATTTATCAGTTGAATATTGCAATCAAAATAATTAATCGTTAGTTTGTATTAATAATTTTTACATTTATATCTGAAAGTGAATCAATCCTTAAACTTGAATAATTCTCGGGTCAGATAACAAATATTATCTTGTGGAATAACTACTGTTGTTGGACAGTCCCTTTGTTATCTTGCTATATCAACTGAAATACTTATCTCTGATAATACATTCCTGGTTTATTCATTCAGTGTTATTTATTTAGTTACCTATGATCTAGACAGTTGGTTCATTTACATTCTTAGAAAATATAATTCAACTTTTTATCAATTTTCACAAATCAATACAGAGTTTATTAAGATTAAAAATTTGACTATACTGCAATAGTTATTAGTTGGTGTTAGATTTATGCAAATTTTTGTCTTCTATTTTGAATGGTCGAGGTTCAATTTAAATTATCAAATATTCCCTGAATATCAGCTACGGGTTCAACAACTCAAGAGTGGAGTTTGACCCTCGCTTCGACTCCAGGACTTCTCCTTTAGCGAGGTGGCGCCCTCAAACTTTGACCAAGAGGAATAGTAGGCCTAGATTGACTATTAAAAATTGCAGGACCACTCCCATCACTGAGTTAGCGGGTAAAAATCGTCGCAATGCCGGCCAACGTGGGGCAAAGAAATTTGGCTTAAGCCTACATAGAAAAAAAAAATAAAAAAAAATAATAATAAAAAAAAAAATAAATAAATAAAGAAAAATATATACCTATATATTGTTTATAGAGGTGTTGCTGGCAAATTGTTTGGATTGATTCACATCCAAATATTTGTGGATCTTGTTTGTATTATTTGGTCTTTGAAAAAAAAAAATATTTAGCACTTATTCAACTTGTGTGTTTTGGACATTAGGCTACTTTAATGATTTTATGCTGATTTTGTTACCATTGTCTACTGAAGAGTTATTAATTGTTGTATATCTTTTGCTGGTTTACTTGGTTATTTGGTTTAAAGAAAAAAATGAACTCTCATCGGTTACGCAAAACTGAAGTTCAGTATGAGTTAAAGATAAGGGGACTACGTACTGACGGAACGGCTAATGAATTAAGGAAGCGACTAACACATTGTTTCTCAAATAATATTAAAGTGGATGAGGCTGTTGTACTAAAGCTGGATCCTGAAACATAACTTGAAGAATGTGAGGAAAAATATTCTGATCTCTCTTCATTAGTTGATGAGTATGATGGAAATGGGAAAGATAGCGAAGGTCAACGACTTATTGCCCGACTGGGACATCTTACTCAACGCATTGATAGAATTCCCTTAAATGAGACTAATAAGGAGGAATTTGAGGATAAACTTGTAGAATTATTGGCAAAAAGTAAGAAATTACTTGACTTAGTCACGAGTAAAGAAGATAAATCAAATGTTGATCCATCTAGTGAAGAGGAAGATAGTGAGAAGGAAGAAAGTGTCTCCATGGTAACAACGAAGAAAGAGGATACTGCAATGAATGTTGAGGAAGGTGGACATCGTACTGCTGTCAAGGCTATTGGTGTTGCTGGGGCTTCTACAGCACTGAACTTAGAGAATTCAACTAAACCCGTTAGACCTACTGTACATACTTCTGTGCCTGGTAATGACAATCCTCAAACTTCACACCAGACGACAAAGCCTTCATATTCATCATCTCAGAACAAAACAAAATCCGTTCCAGTCTACAAGTGGGGACTTCGCTTCAATAATGAACAAGAACAGAGTGTAGCAGCATTCCTTCAGCGAGTAGAGGAACTTGGAAGAGCTAGAGGAGTTAGCCATCAGGAACTTTTCGATTCAGCTGTCGATCTTTTTGCTGGACCCGCACTGGTTTGGTATAGGTCAACAATAGGAAGGATTAATTCTTGGGAATCGCTTTGTGCAGAGATGAGGATTGTTTTCCAATCAACAGACCATGATGTAAGACTGCAACAGGAAATATTCAACCGAACTCAAGGGGAGAATGAATCAATTGATTTGTTCATTGCTTGTATGGAGGGACTGTATGCAAGACTAGCAACCAGTGTTCCAGAACAAAACCGTCTTGAACAAATTTTACACAATCTCCATCCTCAACTGCAAGACCGACTTGCCTTGTTTGAAGTGAACAGCATAGAGCAGCTTCGCTTACTTGGACGAAAGGCGGAGATGGGCCGCCGTAGGGTGAATACATCTCGTCCTATCACCTCTAACAAGACCAGCATAGAACCTGATTTAACATACCGTGACTCAAACTTTGCAAAGCGATCTACAAATGTAAAATTAGCCAGTCTACAATCAAGACCTTTCCGTCAGAACACAATTAAGTGTTGGAACTGTATTAAAGAAGGGCATCGGTTTACATCATGCCAAGAGCCAAGGACTAAATTCTGTTATGGATGTGGAGCTAGGGATGTAACAAAGTCTACCTGTAGCCACTGCAATCCTTCAAAAAACGTGTAGGTTTGGGGGTCATCTTGGATCAGGCTGACTCCAAAGTTAAGAATAAAATGAAATCTTCTGAAGAAACTTTAAGGGAAAATATTAAATTAGATTACTTGTTGGAAACTGTGGATAATGATTGCCGACCTCATCTGGACGTGAGAGTTTTTGGAAGAAAAATTAGGGCTCTTTTGGACTCAGGTGCATCTCGAACTATTATTGGAAACAAAGGCCTTTGGATTCTTGAGGACTTTCCTACTAAATTGTTGAAAACATCACAGCATTTCATTGAAACTGCAGACTCCAGCCAACACCTTGTTCAAGGATTTGTCAATATACAGATCAGTCTTGAGGGTAGGACTACGAACATAACTGTCATGGTGGTACCTACTATAAACCAATCTTTAATTCTGGGTATAGACTTCTGGAACCAGATGCAGATTGTCACAAATATGTCAAACAAGACATGGGAATTTTCTCCAACCATCAAGTTAAGCTGTTTGCAAGAATCCCAAGGAATAAGAGCAAATGAAAACTTATCTGAAGAAGAACAAAAGCAACTAAAAAAGTTGGTTGATGAATATTTTTCAAAAAACACTAATGTACTTGGACGGACTGATCAAGTTGAGCACATCATTGACACTGGTTCAGCAACACCAATTAAACAACGTTACTATCAGGTCTCTCCTGCCCGTCAAAAATTAATAATTGAAGAACTGGATCGTATGCTAGAAATGAATGTGGTTGAACCATCTCGAAGTCCTTGGTCTTCACCCATACTACTGTTAGATAAACCTGATGGAACTCATCGTTTCGTAGTCGACTTCAGAAAACTAAACCAAGTTACCAAGAAAGATGCCTATCCCTTGCCCAAAGTAACAATGATTCTTGACCGTCTTAGAGATGCCCGTTATTTATCATCACTTGACATTAAACATGCCTATTGGCAAATACCTCTCCATAATAGTAGCAAAGAAAAGACAGCATTCACAATTCCTGGTCGTGGGCTGTTTCATTTTAACACCATGCCGTTTGGACTCAGTAACGCTCCTGCAACCTGGCAGAGATTCATAGATAATGTTCTTGGAGCAGACCTTGAGCCTTTTGTTTTTGTATATCTAGACGATATAGTGATCTTGACCCCCACATTTGAAGAACATCTGAAAATTCTGAAAGAGGTATTTACCCGAATTTATCAAGCCAAACTTACCCTTAATAAGGATAAATGCAAATTCTGCCGACCTGAGTTGCGCTATTTAGGATATGTCGTAGACAAACATGGTCTTAGAGTAGATCCAGAAAAGATTGAAGCTATAGTTAAGATACCTGCTCCACGGACTGTGAAAGAAGTGAGAATGTTTTGTGGTACTGCCTCATGGTACAGGCGATTCATAGAAAACTTCGCTACTCGTATGTATCCTATAACTAACCTATTGAAGAGAAACCGAAAATTCTTCTGGACCCCTGACGCACAAGAAGCTTTTGATGATATCAAGGGTTGTCTAATTAAGTCACCTATACTTACTTGTCCAAATTTTGAAAAGTCGTTCTCTATTTCCTGTGATGCATCAAATGTTGGAATTGGCGCTGTCTTGACTCAAGAAAGCCCTACAGGTTCCGGAGAAGTAGTAGTCGCCTATGCCAGCCGCACCCTTACTAAAGCAGAACAAAAATACTCAGCAACAGAAAAGGAATGTCTAGCAACTATTTGGGCCGTGGAAAAATTCCGACCTTACATAGAAGGAACCCATTTTACCATCATAACTGACCACTATAGCCTACTGTGGCTCCACAACTTGAAAGATCCGCAAGGAAGATTAGCCAGATGGGCCCTTCGGCTACAACCCTATGACTACACTTTGATACATCGGAAAGGCAAAGATCATGTAGTGTCAGACCTGCTTTCTCGAGCACCCCTCATAAACAAGGTTGATATGGTCCATGAAATTGAATTGGAAAATAAGATCGATCATCAAGAAGACTCTACGGACAAATGGTACTGCAAGATGAAACACCTAGTTACTGAGAATGGTGAAGATTATCCTACATGGCGAGTAGAAGATGGAAGATTATTCAAGTTAGTTATTGAGAACAATAAACCAGAAGATGACACCAATGGATGGAAGATAGTTGTTGCCAAGGATAAAAGAACAAAATTATTAGAAGAAATGCATAATAAAACCACAGCTGGACACCTGGGAGTTTTCAAAACCTACCATCGGATCAAGGAAAATCACTATTGGCCAAAAATGCGCCAAGACATAGCTAAATACATCAAAAGATGTGAAATATGCCAAACCACAAAGTATGATCAGAACAAGCCAGCAGGATTTCTGGGACAGAGAAGAAGCATAGATCGACCATGGGAGATGTTGAGCACTGATCTGATAGGGCCATTTCCCCGCTCTACTAAAGGATTTAAGTATTTGCTTGTTGTTATTGACACATTCACCAAATTTACCTTGATGTTCCCCCTCAGAGCAGCTACAGCATTGAATGTTGCAAGACATCTTGAGGAAGATGTTTTCATGATCTTTGGGGTCCCAAAGTATGTCTTGTGTGATAATGGATCAGAATTTGTAGGCAATGCCCTGAAGAAATTGATGCAAGAATACAAGGTGAAACTGTATTTGAATGCTAGTCGCCACCCTCAAGCGAATCCGGTAGAGAGGACCAACAAAACTATCATCTCTATGATTCGTGCTTATATCAAGGACAACCATCGTCATTGGGACAAGGATCTCCCACAAATTGGATTTGCTCTGAGATCGGCTGTCCACGAGACTACTGGATTTTCTCCTGCTTACTTGACATTTGGTAGAGAGCTTAGTGCTACCTCTGAGGGATATGCTCTGCTGAATGAACAAGATCAATTGCCGGTTGTGGAAGAAAGTTGTGCCAACCATGCAACCAAACTCTCAAAACTTAAACAGTTGATTCCTGTAGTGAAGTCTAGGCTTGAAAAAGCCCACAACAAGAGCACCGAAAGGTACAACCTACGAAGACGAAACGTTTCTTTTCAAGAAGGTGATTTGGTATTGAAAAAAAATTTTGTGCAATCCAACGCTGCTGCTCACTTTACTTCAAAGTTGGCTCCACGGTTTGTCGGACCATACCGCATAGCCAAGAAGACATCTACCGTCACTTACCAACTTCAGAATCTGGAAGGCAAAGACATCGGTACCTGGCACGTTCAAGACCTGAAACCCTACATCCAATGAACATCTTTGAAAATTTGGGAAATTTCCTTCAACGAAGGGGGGTGGTGTAACATTCGCAATTTTATTGCTACTTTCAAATAATACAGAGGTTGGCCCCCTCATGTAACCCAAGAATTTATTCAGCTGTAGTGCTAGCCTACAGTCTGCTTGAAACCCAATACAGTGCAGTAGTGTTCACCTTTTTGCCTACTGAAATTGAAGGAACCACAAAATCCCAATACAAGCCCAGCTTAGCAAGTTCAAGTGAAAGCGACCATCAGCTGTTTGGATGACTCATCAGTGCCTGCATCATCCTGTTAGCTGATATCAGGTGGACTGGGGTTTAGGTTTGTCTTGTTCTGGCAGTCATGGAAGCTTAAGCAAATTATTCACCCTTCAGATTTCTGGATTAATTAAGGTAAGAGTTTAAATCATTTTCATTGCAAACAAATTTAAATAAATGAAATATTAAAAACCTCAACCAATCAAAACAGATTATTGCTAAAAATGTGTAATAAGTTGTTATATTAATATTTTCTAGTTCATTTAGTTAAATTAAAGGAAATAGAAGTTTTCAAGCCTAGTAGTCACATGTTTTCAGAGCTTAACTAAATTGTATTTATTTATCATTGTACATTTTAAAGTTGCTGTATATATAAAATCATTTGTTTGTTGTAATTCAAGTGTACTAATTTTCATCAAAATAATCATGGTAAATATTTGTGTGACAATATTACTTTTGATGATTGCAAAGCAAGTGCTAAAAGTTGTTTTAACCTGCAAAAGTTCAGGAAATTTCAGGATAACTAGATTTAGGAAAATGTAGATTCCCATGTGTTTGTAATTATTAAATATTTTGTGTTCTATAGTGTCAAGCTGTTCAGAGTAAATTAATGTCTGGTAAAGTAGTATTTCTCAAATTTGTAAAGACAGCCAAATGTTAAAAATTTGTCCTTAATTAAAATACAGTACTTCAATTTAAAGTAGACTATTAATTGTTTATTGCTAAGAATTACTATTTTAATTATTGTCTACTATCTCAAAAGTATTATCTGTTGCCTTTATTGTTTAATGTTCACTGTGTTGTTCAAATTGTTCATTATTATTGCTGTAACTAAAACAAATATTTTTCTCTCTGTAATTAATGTTCAAAAATGAGGTTTGTCCTTTTTGTGTTTCGTAATTGCATATCAGGAAACATATTTTAACTTGAAACAAATATTTAAAGTATAAAATTCTGAATCAAAGATTATTAAATAAATATATTTGAGTTGATATAAGTTTAAGAATATGTTACATTCTTATGGAATATCCTAGGGTTTTACCGCTACCGCTATCGCTGGATTCTGGACCTGGACCTGGACTTCCTGGTGTCTCGTCCTACCTAGCCTACTATCGCTGTATCGACTATCGTCTCAACCTACCGAGGATCTACATTGTTGAAGGACCTCGTGTGTGCCTTAGCCTATGGACTATCGTGGGTCGACACATTCGTACCAAAAGTAAGAATTTTCCAATTTGTACGATATTTATCTTACTATGAGACCAACATAACTGCTGCAAACCTACATCATTGAGGATCTCGGACACTTAGTTCTTGGTTGAATGCTTAATTTTGCAGTGACTTTGCACTAGTACTAGTGAATTTTGATAGCATCAATAACACAGACAGTGAGTGTGAGATCTACCTACACCTGGACAGGACTCCACCTGATTTTGCCAGAATATCTAGCTGTAATTTTGTTTAGCTTAAGTATTGTTATATTTGTTGGGTATTATATTGTTTTATATGTCATAGTGTATGTAAATGTTCTTATGTGATTTTGATTCTTAGCTGGTGGCCACCGAATTTATTGAATTATATTATTATACTTGTTCTTGATTTATCAGTTGAATATTGCAATCAAAATAATTAATCGTTAGTTTGCATTAATAATTTTTACATTTATATCTGAAAGTGAATCAATCCTTAAACTTGAATAATTCTCGGGTCAGATAACAAATATTATCTTGTGGAATAACTACTGTTGTTGGACAGTCCCTTTGTTATCTTGCTATATCAACTGAAATACTTATCTCTGATAATACATTCCTGGTTTATTCATTCAGTGTTATTTATTTAGTTACCTATGATCTAGACAGTTGGTTCATTTACATTCTTAGAAAATATAATTCAACTTTTTATCAATTTTCACAAATCAATACAGAGTTTATTAAGATTAAAAATTTGACTATACTGCAATAGTTATTAGTTGGTGTTAGATTTATGCAAATTTTTGTCTTCTATTTTGAATGGTCGAGGTTCAATTTAAATTATCAAATATTCCATGAATATCAGCTACGGGTTCAACAACTCAAGAGTGGAGTTTGACCCTCGCTTCGACTCCAGGACTTCTCCTTTAGCGAGGTGGCGCCCTCAAACTTTGACCAAGAGGAATAGTAGGCCTAGATTGACTATTAAAAATTGCAGGACCACTCCCATCACTGAGTTAGCGGGTAAAAATCGTCGCAACAAGGGTTTACAGGTTTGTACAAGGTTGAACAAGTGTGTACAAGGGTGTACAAAAGTGTACAAGGGTGCACAAGTTTGTACAAGGGTGTACAAGTGTGTACAAGCTTGTACAGGTGTGTACAAGCTTGTACAAGGGTTTACAGGTTTGTACAAGGTTGTACAAGTGTGTACAAGGTTGTACAAGTATGTACAAGAATGTACAAGTTTGTACAAGTGTGTACAAGTTTGTAAAAGGTTGTACAAGTGTGTACAAGGGTGTACAAATGTGTACAAGGATGTAAAAGTGTGTACAAGTGTGTACAAGTTTGTACAAGGTTGTACAAGTGTGTACAAGTTTGAACAAGGTTGTACAAATTTGTACAAGTGTGTACAAGGTTGTACAAGTGTGTACAAGGGTGTACAAGTTTGTACAAGTGTGTACAAGTTTGTACAAGGTTGTACACGTGTGTACAAGGTTTTACAATTGTGTACAAGGTTGTACAAGTGTGTACAAGGTTGTACAAGTGTGTACAAGGTTGTACAAGTGTGTACAAGGTTGTACAAGTGTGTACAAGGTTGTACAAGTGTACACAAGTTTGTACAAGTGTGTACAAGTTTGTACAAGTGTGTACAAGTTTGTACAAGTTTGTACAAATGTGTACAAGGGTGTACAAAAGTGTACAAGGGTGCACAAGTTTGTACAAGGGTGTACAAGTGTGTACAAGGGTGTACAAGTATGTACAAGAATGTACAATTTTGTACAAGTGTGTACAAGTTTGTAAAAGGTTGTACAAGTGTGTACAAGGGTGTACAAGTGTGTACAAGGTTGTACAAGTGTGTACAAGCTTGAACAAGTGTGTACAAGGTTGTACAAGTGTGTACAAGGTTATACAAGTGTGTACAAGGTTGCACAAGTGTGTACAAGAGTGTACAATCGTGTACAAGCTTGTACAAGTGTGTACAAGGGTGTACAGGTTTGTACAAGGTTGTACAAGTGTGTACAAGGTTGTACAAGTGTGTACAAGGTTGTACAAGTGTGTACAAGGGTGTACAAGTTTGTACAAGTGTGTACAAGTTTGTACAAGTGTGTACAAGTTTGTACAAGTTTGTACAAATGTATACAAGGGTGTACAAAAGTGTACAAGGGTGCACAAGTTTGTACAAGGGTGTACAAGTGTGTACAAGCTTGTACAAGTGTGTACAAGCTTGTACAAGTGTGTACAAGTGTGTACAGGTTTGTACAAGGTTGTACAAGTGTTTACAAGGGTGTACAAGTATGTACAAGAATGTACAAGTTTGTACAAGTGTGTACAAGTTTGTAAAAGGTTGTACAAGTGTGTACAAGGGTGTACAAGTGTGTACAAGGGTGCACAAGTGTGTACAAGGGTGTACAATCGTGTACAAGCTTGTACAAGTGTGTACAAGGGTGTACAGGTTTGTACAAGGTTGTACAAGTGTGTACAAGGTTATACAAGTGTGTACAAGCTTGTACAAGTGTGTACAAGGTTGTACAAGTGTGTACAAGGTTGTAGAAGTTTGTACAAGCTTGTACAAGTGTGTACAAGGTTTGTACAAGTGTGTACAAGGTTGTTTAAGTGTGTACATGTTTGTACAAGTGTGTTTAAGTTTGTACAAGGTTGTACAAATGTGTACAAGGGTGTACAAAAGTGTTCAAGGGTGCACAAGTTTGTACAAGGGTGTACAAGTGTGTACAAGCTTGTACAAGTGTGTACAAGGGTGTACAGGTTTGTACAAGGTTGTACAAGTGTGTACAAGTGTGTACAAGTGTGTACAAGGTTGTAAAAGTGTGTACAAGGTTTTACAATTGTGTACAAGGTTGTACAAGTGTGTACAAGGTTGTACAAGTGTGTACGAGGTTGTACAAGTGTGTACAAGGTTGTACAAGTGTGTACAAGGTTGTACAAGTGTGTACAAGGTTGTACAAGTGTGTACAAGGTTGTACAAGTGTGTACAAGGTTGTACAAGTGTACACAAGTTGGTACAAGTGTGTACAAGTTTGTACAAGTGTGTACAAGTTTGTACAAGGTTGTACAAATGTGTACAAGGGTGTACAAAAGTGTACAAGGGTGCACAAGTTTGTACAAGGGTGTACAAGTGTGTACAAGCTTGTACAAGTGTGTACAAGCTTGTACAAGTGTGTACAAGGTTGTACAGGTTTGTACAAGGTTGTACAAGTGTGTACAAGGGTGTACAAGTATGTACAAGAATGTACAATTTTGTACAAGTGTGTACAAGTTTGTAAAAGGTTGTACAAGTGTGTACAAGGGTGTACAAGTGTGTACAAGGTTGTACAAGTGTGTACAAGCTTGAACAAGTGTGTACAAGGTTGTACAAGTGTGTACAAGGTTGTACAAGTGTGTACAAGGTTGTACAAGTGTGTACAAGGTTGCACAAGTGTGTACAAGAGTGTACAATCGTGTAAAGCTTGTACAAGTGTGTACAAGGGTGTACAGGTTTGTACAAGGTTGTACAAGTGTGTACAAGGTTGTACAAGTGTGTACAAGGGTGTACAAGTTTGTACAAGTGTGTACAAGTTTGTACAAGTGTGTACAAGTTTGTACAAGTTTGTACAAATGTATACAAGGGTGTACAAGTGTGTACAAGCTTGTACAAGTGTTTACAAGGGTGTACAGGTTTGTACAAGGTTGTACAAGTGTTTACAAGGGTGTACAAAAGAATGTACAAGTTTGTACAAGTGTGTACAAGTTTGTAAAAGGTTGTTCAAGTGTGTACAAGGGTGTACAAGTGTGTACAATGGTGCACAAGTGTGTACAAGGGTGTACAATCGTGTACAAGCTTGTACAAGTGTGTACAAGGGTGTACAGGTTTGTACAAGGTTGTACAAGTGTGTACAAGGGTGTATAAATGTGTACAAGGCTGTAAAAGTTTGTACAAGTGTGTACAAGTTTGTACAAGGTTGTACAAGTAAGTACAATTTTGTACAAGAATGTACAAGTGTGAACAAGGTTTTACAATTGTGTAAAAGGTTGTACAAGTGTGTACAAGGTTATACAAGTGTGTACAAGGTTGTACAAGTGTGTGCAAGCTTGTACAAGTGTGTACAAGGTTGTACAAGTGTGTACAAGGTTGTACAAGTGTGTACAAGGTTGTACAAGTGTGTACAAGGTTGTACAAGTGTGTACAAGGTTGTACAAGTGTGTACAAGTTTGTACAAGTGTGTACAAGTTTGTACAAGGTTGTACAAATGTGTACAAGGGTGTACAAAAGTGTACAAGGGTGCACAAGTTTGTACAAGGGTGTACAAGTGTGTACAAGCTTGTACAAGGGTTTACAGGTTTGTACAAGGTTGAACAAGTGTGTACAAGGGTGTACAAAAGTGTACAAGGGTGCACAAGTTTGTACAAGGGTGTACAAGTGTGTACAAGCTTGTACAAGTGTGTACAAGCTTGTACAAGGGTTTACAGGTTTGTACAAGGTTGTACAAGTGTGTACAAGGTTGTACAAGTATGTACAAGAATGTACAAGTTTGTACAAGTGTGTACAAGTTTGTAAAAGGTTGTACAAGTGTGTACAAGGGTGTACAAATGTGTACAAGGATGTAAAAGTGTGTACAAGTGTGTACAAGTTTGTACAAGGTTGTACAAGTGTGTACAAGTTTGTACAAGGTTGTACAAATTTGTACAAGTGTGTACAAGGTTGTACAAGTGTGTACAAGGGTGTACAAGTTTGTACAAGTGTGTACAATTTTGTACAAGGTTGTACACGTGTGTACAAGGTTTTACAATTGTGTACAAGGTTGTACAAGTGTGTACAAGGTTGTACAAGTGTGTACAAGGTTGTACAAGTGTGTACAAGGTTGTACAAGTGTGTACAAGGTTGTACAAGTGTACACAAGTTTGTACAAGTGTGTACAAGTTTGTACAAGTTTGTACAAATGTGTACAAGGGTGTACAAAAGTGTACAAGGGTGCACAAGTTTGTACAAGGGTGTACAAGTGTGTACAAGGGTGTACAAGTATGTACAAGAATGTACAATTTTGTACTAGTGTGTACAAGTTTGTAAAAGGTTGTACAAGTGTGTACAAGGGTGTACAAGTGTGTACAAGGTTGTACAAGTGTGTACAAGCTTGAACAAGTGTGTACAAGGTTGTACAAGTGTGTACAAGGTTGTACAGGTGTGTACAAGGTTGCACAAGTGTGTACAAGAGTGTACAATCGTGTACAAGCTTGTACAAGTGTGTACAAGGGTGTACAGGTTTGTACAAGGTTGTACAAGTGTTTACAAGGTTGTACAAGTGTGTAAAAGGTTGTACAAGTGTGTACAAGGGTGTACAAGTTTGTACAAGTGTGTACAAGTTTGTACAAGTGTGTACAAGTTTGTACAAGTTTGTACAAATGTATACAAGGGTGTACAAAAGTGTACAAGGGTGCACAAGTTTGTACAAAGGTGTACAAGTGTGTACAAGCTTGTACAAGTGTGTACAAGCTTGTACAAGTGTGTACAAGGGTGTACAGGTTTGTACAAGGTTGTACAAGTGTTTACAAGGGTGTACAAGTATGTACAAGAATGTACAAGTTTGTACAAGTGTGTACAAGTTTGTAAAAGGTTGTACAAGTGTGTATAAGGGTGTACAAATGTGTACAAGGGTGCACAAGTGTGTACAAGGGTGTACAATCGTGTACAAGCTTGTACAAGTGTGTACAAGGGTGTACAGGTTTGTACAAGGTTATACAAGTGTGCACAAGGTTGTACAAGTGTGTACAAGCTTGTACAAGTGTGTACAAGGTTGTACAAGTGTGTACAAGGTTGTAGAAGTGTGTACAAGCTTGTACAAGTGTGTACAAGGTTTGTACAAGTGTGTACAAGGTTGTTCAAGTGTGTACATGTTTGTACAAGTGTGTTTAAGTTTGTACAAGGTTGTACAAATGTGTACAAGGGTGTACAAAAGTGTTCAAGGGTGCACAAGTTTGTACAAGGGTGTACAAGTGTGTACAAGCTTGTACAAGTGTGTACAAGCTTGTACAAGTGTGTACAAGCTTGTACAAGTGTGTACAAGGTTGTACAGGTTTGTACAAGGTTGTACAAGTGTGTACAAGGGTGTACAAGTATGTACAAGAATGTACAATTTTGTACAAGTGTGTACAAGTTTGTAAAAGGTTGTACAAGTGTGTACAAGGGTGTACAAGTGTGTACAAGGTTGTACAAGTGTACACAAGTTTGTACAAGTGTGTACAAGTTTGTACAAGTGTGTACAAGTTTGTACAAGGTTGTACAAATGTGTACAAGGGTGTACAAAAGTGTACAAGGGTGCACAAGTTTGTACAAGGGTGTACAAGTGTGTACAAGCTTGTACAAGTGTGTACAAGCTTGTACAAGTGTGTACAAGGTTGTACAGGTTTGTACAAGGTTGTACAAGTGTGTACAAGGGTGTACAAGTATGTACAAGAATGTACAATTTTGTACAAGTGTGTACAAGTTTGTAAAAGGTTGTACAAGTGTGTACAAGGGTGTACAAGTGTGTACAAGGTTGTACAAGTGTGTACAAGCTTGAACAAGTGTGTACAAGGTTGTACAAGTGTGTACAAGGTTGTACAAGTGTGTACAAGGTTGCACAAGTGTGTACAAGAGTGTACAATCGTGTACAAGCTTGTACAAGTGTGTACAAGGGTGTACAGGTTTGTACAAGGTTGTACAAGTGTGTACAAGGTTGTACAAGTGTGTACAAGGGTGTACAAGTTTGTACAAGTGTGTACAAGTTTGTACAAGTGTGTACAAGTTTGTACAAGTTTGTACAAATGTATACAAGGGTGTACAAAAGTGTACAAGGGTGCACAAGTTTGTACAAGGGTGTACAAGTGTGTACAAGCTTGTACAAGTGTGTACAAGCTTGTACAAGTGTGTACAAGGGTGTACGGGTTTGTACAATTTTTTACAAGTGTTTACAAGGGTGTACAAGTATGTACAAGAATGTACAAGTTTGTACAAGTGTGTACAAGTTTGTAAAAGGTTGTACATGTGTGTACAAGGGTGTACTAGTGTGTACAAGGGCGCACAAGTGTGTACAAGGGTGTACAATCGTGTACAAGCTTGTACAAGTGTGTACAAGGGTGTACAGGTTTGTACAAGGTTGTACAAGTGTGTACAAGGGTGTACAGGTTTGTACAAGGTTGTACAAGTGTGTACAAGGGTGTACAAATGTATACAAGGATGTTAAAATTTGTACAAGTGTGTACAAGTTTGTACAAGGTTGTACAAGTAAGTACAAGTTTGTACAAGAATGTACAAGTGTGTACAAGGTTTTAAAATTGTGTAAAAGGTTGTACAAGTGTGTACAAGGTTGTACAAGTGTGTACAAGGTTGTACAAGTGTGTACAAGCTTGTACAAGTGTGTACAAGGTTGTACAAGTGTGTACAAGGTTGTACAAGTGTGTACAAGCTTGTACAAGTGTGTACAAGGTTGTACAAGTGTGTACAAGGTTGTTCAAGTGTGTACATGTTTGTACAAGTGTGTTTAAGTTTGTACAAGGTTGGACAAATGTGTACAAGGGTGTACAAAAGTGTTCAAGGGTGCACAAGTTTGTACAAGGGTGTACAAGTGTGTACAAGCTTGTACAAGTGTGTACAAGCTTGTACAAGTGTGTACAAGCTTGTACAAGTGTGTACAAGGGTGTACAGGTTTGTACAAGGTTGTACAAGTGTGTACAAGGGTGTACAAGTATGTACAAGAATGTAAAATTTTGTACAAGTGTGTACAAGGGTGTACAAGTGTGTACAAGGTTGTAAAAGTGTGTACAAGGTTTTACAATTGTGTACAAGGTTGTACAAGTGTGTACAAGGTTGTACAAGTGTGTACGAGGTTGTACAAGTGTGTACAAGGTTGTACAAGTGTGTACAAGGTTGTACAAGTGTGTACAAGGTTGTACAAGTGTGTACAAGGTTGTACAAGTGTACACAAGTTTGTACAAGTGTGTACAAGTTTGTACAAGTGTGTACAAGTTTGTACAAGGTTGTACAAATGTGTACAAGGGTGTACAAAAGTGTACAAGGGTGCACAAGTTTGTACAAGGGTGTACAAGTGTGTACAAGCTTGTACAAGTGTGTACAAGCTTGTACAAGTGTGTACAAGGTTGTACAGGTTTGTACAAGGTTGTACAAGTGTGTACAAGGGTGTACAAGTATGTACAAGAATGTACAATTTTGTACAAGTGTGTACAAGTTTGTAAAAGGTTGTACAAGTGTGTACAAGGGTGTACAAGTGTGTACAAGGTTGTACAAGTGTGTACAAGCTTGAACAAGTGTGTACAAGGTTGTACAAGTGTGTACAAGGTTGTACAAGTGTGTACAAGGTTGCACAAGTGTGTACAAGAGTGTACAATCGTGTACAAGCTTGTACAAGTGTGTACAAGGGTGTACAGGTTTGTACAAGGTTGTACAAGTGTGTACAAGGTTGTACAAGTGTGTACAAGGGTGTACAAGTTTGTACAAGTGTGTACAAGTTTGTACAAGTGTGTACAAGTTTGTACAAGTTTGTACAAATGTATACAAGGGTGTACAAGTGTGTACAAGCTTGTACAAGTGTTTACAAGGGTGTACAGGTTTGTACAAGGTTGTACAAGTGTTTACAAGGGTGTACAAAAGAATGTACAAGTTTGTACAAGTGTGTACAAGTTTGTAAAAGGTTGTACAAGTGTGTACAAGGGTGTACAAGTGTGTACAATGGTGCACAAGTGTGTACAAGGGTGTACAATCGTGTACGAGCTTGTACAAGTGTGTACAAGGGTGTACAGGTTTGTACAAGGTTGTACAAGTGTGTACAAGGGTGTACAAATGTGTACAAGGCTGTAAAAGTTTGTACAAGTGTGTACAAGTTTGTACAAGGTTGTACAAGTAAGTACAAGTTTGTACAAGAATGTACAAGTGTGTACAAGGTTTTACAATTGTGTAAAAGGTTGTACAAGTGTGTACAAGGTTGTACAAGTGTGTACAAGGTTGTACAAGTGTGTGCAAGCTTGTACAAGTGTGTACAAGGTTGTACAAGTGTGTACAAGGTTGTACAAGTGTGTACAAGGTTGTACAAGTGTGTACAAGGTTGTACAAGTGTGTACAAGTTTGTACAAGTGTGTACAAGTTTGTACAAGGTTGTACAAATGTGTACAAGAGTGTACAAAAGTGTACAAGGGTGCACAAGTTTGTACAAGGGTGTACAAGTGTGTACAAGCTTGTACAAGTGTGTACAAGCTTGTACAAGGGTTTACAGGTTTGTACAAGGTTGAACAAGTGTGTACAAGGGTGTACAAAAGTGTACAAGGGTGCACAAGTTTGTACAAGGGTGTACAAGTGTGTACAAGCTTGTACAAGTGTGTACAAGCTTGTACAAGGGTTTACAGGTTTGTACAAGGTTGTACAAGTGTGTACAAGGTTGTACAAGTATGTACAAGAATGTACAAGTTTGTAAAAGTGTGTACAAGTTTGTAAAAGGTTGTACAAGTGTGTACAAGGGTGTACAAATGTGTACAAGGATGTAAAAGTGTGTACAAGTGTGTACAAGTTTGTACAAGGTTGTACGAGTGTGTACAAGTTTGTACAAGGTTGTACAAATTTGTACAAGTGTGTACAAGGTTGTACAAGTGTGTACAAGGGTGTACAAGTTTGTACAAGTGTGTACAAGTTTGTACAAGGTTGTACACGTGTGTACAAGGTTTTACAATTGTGTACAAGGTTGTACAAGTGTGTACAAGGTTGTACAAGTGTGTACAAGGTTGTACAAGTGTGTACAAGGTTGTACAAGTGTGTACAAGGTTGTACAAGTGTGTACAAGGTTGTACAAGTGTACACAAGTTTGTACAAGTGTGTACAAGTTTGTACAAGTTTGTACAAATGTGTACAAGGGTGTACAAAAGTGTACAAGGGTGCACAAGTTTGTACAAGGGTGTACAAGTGTGTACAAGGGTGTACAAGTATGTACAAGAATGTACAATTTTGTACAAGTGTGTACAAGTTTGTAAAAGGTTGTACAAGTGTGTACAAGGGTGTACAAGTGTGTACAAGGTTGTACAAGTGTGTACAAGCTTGAACAAGTGTGTACAAGGTTGTACAAGTGTGTACAAGGTTGTACAAGTGTGTACAAGGTTGCACAAGTGTGTACAAGAGTGTACAATCGTGTACAAGCTTGTACAAGTGTGTACAAGGGTGTACAGGTTTGTACAAGGTTGTACAAGTGTTTACAAGGTTGTACAAGTGTGTACAAGGTTGTACAAGGGTGTACAAGGGTGTACAAGTTTGTACAAGTGTGTACAAGTTTGTACAAGTGTGTACAAGTTTGTACAAGTTTGTACAAATGTATACAAGGGTGTACAAAAGTGTACAAGGGTGCACAAGTTTGTACAAGGGTGTACAAGTGTGTACAAGCTTGTACAAGTGTGTACAAGCTTGTACAAGTGTGTACAAGGGTGTACAGGTTTGTACAAGGTTGTACAAGTGTTTACAAGGGTGTACAAGTATGTACAAGAATGTACAAGTTTGTACAAGTGTGTACAAGTTTGTAAAAGGTTGTACGAGTGTGTATAAGGGTGTACAAGTGTGTACAAGGGTGCACAAGTGTGTACAAGGGTGTACAATCGTGTACAAGCTTGTACAAGTGTGTACAAGGGTGTACAGGTTTGTACAAGGTTGTACAAGTAAGCACAAGGTTGTACAAGTGTGTACAAGCTTGTACAAGTGTGTACAAGGTTGTACAAGTGTGTACAAGGTTGTAGAAGTGTGTACAAGCTTGTACAAGTGTGTACAAGGTTTGTACAAGTGTGTACAAGGTTGTTCAAGTGTGTACATGTTTGTACAAGTGTGTTTAAGTTTGTACAAGGTTGTACAAATGTGTACAAGGGTGTACAAAAGTGTTCAAGGATGCACAAGTTTGTACAAGGGTGTACAAGTGTGTACAAGCTTGTACAAGTGTGTACAAGGGTGTACAGGTTTGTACAAGGTTGTACAAGTGTGTACAAGGGTGTACAAGTGTGTACAAGGTTGTAAAAGTGTGTACAAGGTTTTACAATTGTGTACAAGGTTGTACAAGTGTGTACAAGGTTGTACAAGTGTGTACGAGGTTGTACAAGTGTGTACAAGGTTGTACAAGTGTGTACAAGGTTGTACAAGTGTGTACAAGGTTGTACAAGTGTGTACAAGGTTGTACAAGTGTACACAAGTTTGTACAAGTGTGTACAAGTTTGTACAAGTGTGTACAAGTTTGTACAAGGTTGTACAAATGTGTACAAGGGTGTACAAAAGTGTACAAGGGTGCACAAGTTTGTACAAGGGTGTACAAGTGTGTACAAGCTTGTACAAGTGTGTACAAGCTTGTACAAGTGTGTACAAGGTTGTACAGGTTTGTACAAGGTTGTACAAGTGTGTACAAGGGTGTACAAGTATGTACAAGAATGTACAATTTTGTACAAGTGTGTACAAGTTTGTAAAAGGTTGTACAAGTGTGTACAAGGGTGTACAAGTGTGTACAAGGTTGTACAAGTGTGTACAAGCTTGAACAAGTGTGTACAAAGTTGTACAAGTGTGTACAAGGTTGTACAAGTGTGTACAAGGTTGCACAAGTGTGTACAAGAGTGTACAATCGTGTACAAGCTTGTACAAGTGTGTACAAGGGTGTACAGGTTTGTACAAGGTTGTACAAGTGTGTACAAGGTTGTACAAGTGTGTACAAGGGTGTACAAGTTTGTACAAGTGTGTACAAGTTTGTACAAGTGTGTAAAAGTTTGTACAAGTTTGTACAAATGTATACAAGGGTGTACAAGTGTGTACAAGCTTGTACAAGTGTTTACAAGGGTGTACAGGTTTGTACAAGGTTGTACAAGTGTTTACAAGGGTGTACAAAAGAATGTACAAGTTTGTACAAGTGTGTACAAGTTTGTAAAAGGTTGTACAAGTGTGTACAAGGGTGTACAAGTGTGTACAATGGTGCACAAGTGTGTACAAGGGTGTACAATCGTGTACGAGCTTGTACAAGTGTGTACAAGGGTGTACAGGTTTGTACAAAATTGTACAAGTGTGTACAAGGGTGTACAAATGTGTACAAGGCTGTAAAAGTTTGTACAAGTGTGTACAAGTTTGTACAAGGTTGTACAAGTAAGTACAAGTTTGTACAAGAATGTACAAGTGTGTACAAGGTTTTACAATTGTGTAAAAGGTTGTACAAGTGTGTACAAGGTTGTACAAGTGTGTACAAGGTTGTACAAGTGTGTGCAAGCTTGTACAAGTGTGTACAAGGTTGTACAAGTGTGTACAAGGTTGTACAAGTGTGTACAAGGTTGTACAAGTGTGTACAAGGTTGTACAAGTGTGTACAAGTTTGTACAAGTGTGTACAAGTTTGTACAAGGTTGTACAAATGTGTACAAGGGTGTACAAAAGTGTACAAGGGTGCACAAGTTTGTACAAGGGTGTACAAGTGTGTACAAGCTTGTACAAGTGTGTACAAGCTTGTACAAGGGTTTACAGGTTTGTACAAGGTTGAACAAGTGTGTACAAGGTTGTACAAGTGTGTACAAGGTTGTACAAGTGTACACAAGTTTGTACAAGTGTGTACAAGTTTGTACAAGTTTGTACAAATGTGTACAAGGGTGTACAAAAGTGTACAAGGGTGCACAAGTTTGTACAAGGGTGTACAAGTGTGTACAAGGGTGTACAAGTATGTACAAGAATGTACAATTTTGTACAAGTGTGTACAAGTTTGTAAAAGGTTGTACAAGTGTGTACAAGGGTGTACAAGTGTGTACAAGGTTGTACAAGTGTGTACAAGCTTGAACAAGTGTGTACAAGGTTGTACAAGTGTGTACAAGGTTGTACAAGTGTGTACAAGGTTGCACAAGTGTGTACAAGAGTGTACAATCGTGTACAAGCTTGTACAAGTGTGTACAAGGGTGTACAGGTTTGTACAAGGTTGTACAAGTGTTTACAAGGTTGTACAAGTGTGTAAAAGGTTGTACAAGTGTGTACAAGGGTGTACAAGTTTGTACAAGTGTGTACAAGTTTGTACAAGTGTGTACAAGTTTGTACAAGTTTGTACAAATGTATACAAGGGTGTACAAAAGTGTACAAGGGTGCACAAGTTTGTACAAAGGTGTACAAGTGTGTACAAGCTTGTACAAGTGTGTACAAGCTTGTACAAGTGTGTACAAGGGTGTACAGGTTTGTACAAGGTTGTACAAGTGTTTACAAGGGTGTACAAGTATGTACAAGAATGTACAAGTTTGTACAAGTGTGTACAAGTTTGTAAAAGGTTGTACAAGTGTGTATAAGGGTGTACAAATGTGTACAAGGGTGCACAAGTGTGTACAAGGGTGTACAATCGTGTACAAGCTTGTACAAGTGTGTACAAGGGTGTACAGGTTTGTACAAGGTTATACAAGTGTGCACAAGGTTGTACAAGTGTGTACAAGCTTGTACAAGTGTGTACAAGGTTGTACAAGTGTGTACAAGGTTGTAGAAGTGTGTACAAGCTTGTACAAGTGTGTACAAGGTTTGTACAAGTGTGTACAAGGTTGTTCAAGTGTGTACATGTTTGTACAAGTGTGTTTAAGTTTGTACAAGGTTGTACAAATGTGTACAAGGGTGTACAAAAGTGTTCAAGGGTGCACAAGTTTGTACAAGGGTGTACAAGTGTGTACAAGCTTGTACAAGTGTGTACAAGCTTGTACAAGTGTGTACAAGCTTGTACAAGTGTGTACAAGGTTGTACAGGTTTGTACAAGGTTGTACAAGTGTGTACAAGGGTGTACAAGTATGTACAAGAATGTACAATTTTGTACAAGTGTGTACAAGTTTGTAAAAGGTTGTACAAGTGTGTACAAGGGTGTACAAGTGTGTACAAGGTTGTACAAGTGTACACAAGTTTGTACAAGTGTGTACAAGTTTGTACAAGTGTGTACAAGTTTGTACAAGGTTGTACAAATGTGTACAAGGGTGTACAAAAGTGTACAAGGGTGCACAAGTTTGTACAAGGGTGTACAAGTGTGTACAAGCTTGTACAAGTGTGTACAAGCTTGTACAAGTGTGTACAAGGTTGTACAGGTTTGTACAAGGTTGTACAAGTGTGTACAAGGGTGTACAAGTATGTACAAGAATGTACAATTTTGTACAAGTGTGTACAAGTTTGTAAAAGGTTGTACAAGTGTGTACAAGGGTGTACAAGTGTGTACAAGGTTGTACAAGTGTGTACAAGCTTGAACAAGTGTGTACAAGGTTGTACAAGTGTGTACAAGGTTGTACAAGTGTGTACAAGGTTGCACAAGTGTGTACAAGAGTGTACAATCGTGTACAAGCTTGTACAAGTGTGTACAAGGGTGTACAGGTTTGTACAAGGTTGTACAAGTGTGTACAAGGTTGTACAAGTGTGTACAAGGGTGTACAAGTTTGTACAAGTGTGTACAAGTTTGTACAAGTGTGTACAAGTTTGTACAAGTTTGTACAAATGTATACAAGGGTGTACAAAAGTGTACAAGGGTGCACAAGTTTGTACAAGGGTGTACAAGTGTGTACAAGCTTGTACAAGTGTGTACAAGCTTGTACAAGTGTGTACAAGGGTGTACAGGTTTGTACAATTTTGTACAAGTGTTTACAAGGGTGTACAAGTATGTACAAGAATGTACAAGTTTGTACAAGTGTGTACAAGTTTGTAAAAGGTTGTACATGTGTGTACAAGGGTGTACTAGTGTGTACAAGGGCGCACAAGTGTGTACAAGGGTGTACAATCGTGTACAAGCTTGTACAAGTGTGTACAAGGGTGTACAGGTTTGTACAAGGTTGTACAAGTGTGTACAAGGGTGTACAGGTTTGTACAAGGTTGTACAAGTGTGTACAAGGGTGTACAAATGTATACAAGGATGTTAAAATTTGTACAAGTGTGTACAAGTTTGTACAAGGTTGTACAAGTAAGTACAAGTTTGTACAAGAATGTACAAGTGTGTACAAGGTTTTAAAATTGTGTAAAAGGTTGTACAAGTGTGTACAAGGTTGTACAAGTGTGTACAAGGTTGTACAAGTGTGTACAAGCTTGTACAAGTGTGTACAAGGTTGTACAAGTGTGTACAAGGTTGTACAAGTGTGTACAAGCTTGTACAAGTGTGTACAAGGTTGTACAAGTGTGTACAAGGTTGTTCAAGTGTGTACATGTTTGTACAAGTGTGTTTAAGTTTGTACAAGGTTGGACAAATGTGTACAAGGGTGTACAAAAGTGTTCAAGGGTGCACAAGTTTGTACAAGGGTGTACAAGTGTGTACAAGCTTGTACAAGTGTGTACAAGCTTGTACAAGTGTGTACAAGCTTGTACAAGTGTGTACAAGGGTGTACAGGTTTGTACAAGGTTGTACAAGTGTGTACAAGGGTGTACAAGTATGTACAAGAATGTAAAATTTTGTACAAGTGTGTACAAGGGTGTACAAGTGTGTACAAGGTTGTAAAAGTGTGTACAAGGTTTTACAATTGTGTACAAGGTTGTACAAGTGTGTACAAGGTTGTACAAGTGTGTACGAGGTTGTACAAGTGTGTACAAGGTTGTACAAGTGTGTACAAGGTTGTACAAGTGTGTACAAGGTTGTACAAGTGTGTACAAGGTTGTACAAGTGTACACAAGTTTGTACAAGTGTGTACAAGTTTGTACAAGTGTGTACAAGTTTGTACAAGGTTGTACAAATGTGTACAAGGGTGTACAAAAGTGTACAAGGGTGCACAAGTTTGTACAAGGGTGTACAAGTGTGTACAAGCTTGTACAAGTGTGTACAAGCTTGTACAAGTGTGTACAAGGTTGTACAGGTTTGTACAAGGTTGTACAAGTGTGTACAAGGGTGTACAAGTATGTACAAGAATGTACAATTTTGTACAAGTGTGTACAAGTTTGTAAAAGGTTGTACAAGTGTGTACAAGGGTGTACAAGTGTGTACAAGGTTGTACAAGTGTGTACAAGCTTGAACAAGTGTGTACAAGGTTGTACAAGTGTGTACAAGGTTGTACAAGTGTGTACAAGGTTGCACAAGTGTGTACAAGAGTGTACAATCGTGTACAAGCTTGTACAAGTGTGTACAAGGGTGTACAGGTTTGTACAAGGTTGTACAAGTGTGTACAAGGTTGTACAAGTGTGTACAAGGGTGTACAAGTTTGTACAAGTGTGTACAAGTTTGTACAAGTGTGTACAAGTTTGTACAAGTTTGTACAAATGTATACAAGGGTGTACAAGTGTGTACAAGCTTGTACAAGTGTTTACAAGGGTGTACAGGTTTGTACAAGGTTGTACAAGTGTTTACAAGGGTGTACAAAAGAATGTACAAGTATGTACAAGAATGTACAATTTTGTACAAGTGTGTACAAGTTTGTAAAAGGTTGTACAAGTGTGTACAAGGGTGTACAAGTGTGTACAAGGTTGTACAAGTGTGTACAAGCTTGAACAAGTGTGTACAAGGTTGTACAAGTGTGTACAAGGTTGTACAAGTGTGTACAAGGTTGCACAAGTGTGTACAAGAGTGTACAATCGTGTACGAGCTTGTACAAGTGTGTACAAGGGTGTACAGGTTTGTACAAGGTTGTACAAGTGTGTACAAGTTTGTACAAGAATGTACAAGTGTGTACAAGGTTTTACAATTGTGTAAAAGGTTGTACAAGTGTGTACAAGGTTGTACAAGTGTGTACAAGGTTGTACAAGTGTGTGCAAGCTTGTACAAGTGTGTACAAGGTTGTACAAGTGTGTACAAGGTTGTACAAGTGTGTACAAGGTTGTACAAGTGTGTACAAGGTTGTACAAGTGTGTACAAGTTTGTACAAGTGTGTACAAGTTTGTACAAGGTTGTACAAATGTGTACAAGAGTGTACAAAAGTGTACAAGGGTGCACAAGTTTGTACAAGGGTGTACAAGTGTGTACAAGCTTGTACAAGTGTGTACAAGCTTGTACAAGGGTTTACAGGTTTGTACAAGGTTGAACAAGTGTGTACAAGGGTGTACAAAAGTGTACAAGGGTGCACAAGTTTGTACAAGGGTGTACAAGTGTGTACAAGCTTGTACAAGTGTGTACAAGCTTGTACAAGGGTTTACAGGTTTGTACAAGGTTGTACAAGTGTGTACAAGGTTGTACAAGTATGTACAAGAATGTACAAGTTTGTAAAAGTGTGTACAAGTTTGTAAAAGGTTGTACAAGTGTGTACAAGGGTGTACAAATGTGTACAAGGATGTAAAAGTGTGTACAAGTGTGTACAAGTTTGTACAAGGTTGTACGAGTGTGTACAAGTTTGTACAAGGTTGTACAAATTTGTACAAGTGTGTACAAGGTTGTACAAGTGTGTACAAGGGTGTACAAGTTTGTACAAGTGTGTACAAGTTTGTACAAGGTTGTACACGTGTGTACAAGGTTTTACAATTGTGTACAAGGTTGTACAAGTGTGTACAAGGTTGTACAAGTGTGTACAAGGTTGTACAAGTGTGTACAAGGTTGTACAAGTGTGTACAAGGTTGTACAAGTGTGTACAAGGTTGTACAAGTGTACACAAGTTTGTACAAGTGTGTACAAGTTTGTACAAGTTTGTACAAATGTGTACAAGGGTGTACAAAAGTGTACAAGGGTGCACAAGTTTGTACAAGGGTGTACAAGTGTGTACAAGGGTGTACAAGTATGTACAAGAATGTACAATTTTGTACAAGTGTGTACAAGTTTGTAAAAGGTTGTACAAGTGTGTACAAGGGTGTACAAGTGTGTACAAGGTTGTACAAGTGTGTACAAGCTTGAACAAGTGTGTACAAGGTTGTACAAGTGTGTACAAGGTTGTACAAGTGTGTACAAGGTTGCACAAGTGTGTACAAGAGTGTACAATCGTGTACAAGCTTGTACAAGTGTGTACAAGGGTGTACAGGTTTGTACAAGGTTGTACAAGTGTTTACAAGGTTGTACAAGTGTGTACAAGGTTGTACAAGGGTGTACAAGGGTGTACAAGTTTGTACAAGTGTGTACAAGTTTGTACAAGTGTGTACAAGTTTGTACAAGTTTGTACAAATGTATACAAGGGTGTACAAAAGTGTACAAGGGTGCACAAGTTTGTACAAGGGTGTACAAGTGTGTACAAGCTTGTACAAGTGTGTACAAGCTTGTACAAGTGTGTACAAGGGTGTACAGGTTTGTACAAGGTTGTACAAGTGTTTACAAGGGTGTACAAGTATGTACAAGAATGTACAAGTTTGTACAAGTGTGTACAAGTTTGTAAAAGGTTGTACGAGTGTGTATAAGGGTGTACAAGTGTGTACAAGGGTGCACAAGTGTGTACAAGGGTGTACAATCGTGTACAAGCTTGTACAAGTGTGTACAAGGGTGTACAGGTTTGTACAAGGTTGTACAAGTAAGCACAAGGTTGTACAAGTGTGTACAAGCTTGTACAAGTGTGTACAAGGTTGTACAAGTGTGTACAAGGTTGTAGAAGTGTGTACAAGCTTGTACAAGTGTGTACAAGGTTTGTACAAGTGTGTACAAGGTTGTTCAAGTGTGTACATGTTTGTACAAGTGTGTTTAAGTTTGTACAAGGTTGTACAAATGTGTACAAGGGTGTACAAAAGTGTTCAAGGATGCACAAGTTTGTACAAGGGTGTACAAGTGTGTACAAGCTTGTACAAGTGTGTACAAGGGTGTACAGGTTTGTACAAGGTTGTACAAGTGTGTACAAGGGTGTACAAGTGTGTACAAGGTTGTAAAAGTGTGTACAAGGTTTTACAATTGTGTACAAGGTTGTACAAGTGTGTACAAGGTTGTACAAGTGTGTACGAGGTTGTACAAGTGTGTACAAGGTTGTACAAGTGTGTACAAGGTTGTACAAGTGTGTACAAGGTTGTACAAGTGTGTACAAGGTTGTACAAGTGTACACAAGTTTGTACAAGTGTGTACAAGTTTGTACAAGTGTGTACAAGTTTGTACAAGGTTGTACAAATGTGTACAAGGGTGTACAAAAGTGTACAAGGGTGCACAAGTTTGTACAAGGGTGTACAAGTGTGTACAAGCTTGTACAAGTGTGTACAAGCTTGTACAAGTGTGTACAAGGTTGTACAGGTTTGTACAAGGTTGTACAAGTGTGTACAAGGGTGTACAAGTATGTACAAGAATGTACAATTTTGTACAAGTGTGTACAAGTTTGTAAAAGGTTGTACAAGTGTGTACAAGGGTGTACAAGTGTGTACAAGGTTGTACAAGTGTGTACAAGCTTGAACAAGTGTGTACAAAGTTGTACAAGTGTGTACAAGGTTGTACAAGTGTGTACAAGGTTGCACAAGTGTGTACAAGAGTGTACAATCGTGTACAAGCTTGTACAAGTGTGTACAAGGGTGTACAGGTTTGTACAAGGTTGTACAAGTGTGTACAAGGTTGTACAAGTGTGTACAAGGGTGTACAAGTTTGTACAAGTGTGTACAAGTTTGTACAAGTGTGTACAAGTTTGTACAAGTTTGTACAAATGTATACAAGGGTGTACAAGTGTGTACAAGCTTGTACAAGTGTTTACAAGGGTGTACAGGTTTGTACAAGGTTGTACAAGTGTTTACAAGGGTGTACAAAAGAATGTACAAGTTTGTACAAGTGTGTACAAGTTTGTAAAAGGTTGTACAAGTGTGTACAAGGGTGTACAAGTGTGTACAATGGTGCACAAGTGTGTACAAGGGTGTACAATCGTGTACGAGCTTGTACAAGTGTGTACAAGGGTGTACAGGTTTGTACAAAATTGTACAAGTGTGTACAAGGGTGTACAAATGTGTACAAGGCTGTAAAAGTTTGTACAAGTGTGTACAAGTTTGTACAAGGTTGTACAAGTAAGTACAAGTTTGTACAAGAATGTACAAGTGTGTACAAGGTTTTACAATTGTGTAAAAGGTTGTACAAGTGTGTACAAGGTTGTACAAGTGTGTACAAGGTTGTACAAGTGTGTGCAAGCTTGTACAAGTGTGTACAAGGTTGTACAAGTGTGTACAAGGTTGTACAAGTGTGTACAAGGTTGTACAAGTGTGTACAAGGTTGTACAAGTGTGTACAAGTTTGTACAAGTGTGTACAAGTTTGTACAAGGTTGTACAAATGTGTACAAGAGTGTACAAAAGTGTACAAGGGTGCACAAGTTTGTACAAGGGTGTACAAGTGTGTACAAGCTTGTACAAGTGTGTACAAGCTTGTACAAGGGTTTACAGGTTTGTACAAGGTTGAACAAGTGTGTACAAGGGTGTACAAAAGTGTACAAGGGTGCACAAGTTTGTACAAGGGTGTACAAGTGTGTACAAGCTTGTACAAGTGTGTACAAGCTTGTACAAGGGTTTACAGGTTTGTACAAGGTTGTACAAGTGTGTACAAGGTTGTACAAGTATGTACAAGAATGTACAAGTTTGTAAAAGTGTGTACAAGTTTGTAAAAGGTTGTACAAGTGTGTACAAGGGTGTACAAATGTGTACAAGGATGTAAAAGTGTGTACAAGTGTGTACAAGTTTGTACAAGGTTGTACGAGTGTGTACAAGTTTGTACAAGGTTGTACAAATTTGTACAAGTGTGTACAAGGTTGTACAAGTGTGTACAAGGGTGTACAAGTTTGTACAAGTGTGTACAAGTTTGTACAAGGTTGTACACGTGTGTACAAGGTTTTACAATTGTGTACAAGGTTGTACAAGTGTGTACAAGGTTGTACAAGTGTGTACAAGGTTGTACAAGTGTGTACAAGGTTGTACAAGTGTGTACAAGGTTGTACAAGTGTGTACAAGGTTGTACAAGTGTGTACAAGGTTGTACAAGTGTACACAAGTTTGTACAAGTGTGTAAAAGTTTGTACAAGTTTGTACAAATGTGTACAAGGGTGTACAAAAGTGTACAAGGGTGCACAAGTTTGTACAAGGGTGTACAAGTGTGTACAAGGGTGTACAAGTATGTACAAGAATGTACAATTTTGTACAAGTGTGTACAAGTTTGTAAAAGGTTGTACAAGTGTGTACAAGGGTGTACAAGTGTGTACAAGGTTGTACAAGTGTGTACAAGCTTGAACAAGTGTGTACAAGGTTGTACAAGTGTGTACAAGCTTGAACAAGTGTGTACAAGGTTGTACAAGTGTGTACAAGGTTGTACAAGTGTGTACAAGGTTGCACAAGTGTGTACAAGAGTGTACAATCGTGTACAAGCTTGTACAAGTGTGTACAAGGGTGTACAGGTTTGTACAAGGTTGTACAAGTGTTTACAAGGTTGTACAAGTGTGTACAAGGTTGTACAAGGGTGTACAAGGGTGTACAAGTTTGTACAAGTGTGTACAAGTTTGTACAAGTGTGTACAAGTTTGTACAAGTTTGTACAAATGTATACAAGGGTGTACAAAAGTGTACAAGGGTGCACAAGTTTGTACAAGAATGTACAAGTGTGTACAAGCTTGTACAAGTGTGTACAAGCTTGTACAAGTGTGTACAAGGGTGTACAGGTTTGTACAAGGTTGTACAAGTGTTTACAAGGGTGTACAAGTATGTACAAGAATGTACAAGTTTGTACAAGTGTGTACAAGTTTGTAAAAGGTTGTACGAGTGTGTATAAGGGTGTACAAGTGTGTACAAGGGTGCACAAGTGTGTACAAGGGTGTACAATCGTGTACAAGCTTGTACAAGTGTGTACAAGGGTGTACAGGTTTGTACAAGGTTGTACAAGTAAGCACAAGGTTGTACAAGTGTGTACAAGCTTGTACAAGTGTGTACAAGGTTGTACAAGTGTGTACAAGGTTGTAGAAGTGTGTACAAGCTTGTACAAGTGTGTACAAGGTTTGTACAAGTGTGTACAAGGTTGTTCAAGTGTGTACATGTTTGTACAAGTGTGTTTAAGTTTGTACAAGGTTGTACAAATGTGTACAAGGGTGTACAAAAGTGTTCAAGGGTGCACAAGTTTGTACAAGGGTGTACAAGTGTGTACAAGCTTGTACAAGTGTGTACAAGGGTGTACAGGTTTGTACAAGGTTGTACAAGTGTGTACAAGGGTGTACAAGTGTGTACAAGGTTGTAAAAGTGTGTACAAGGTTTTACAATTGTGTACAAGGTTGTACAAGTGTGTACAAGGTTGTACAAGTGTGTACGAGGTTGTACAAGTGTGTACAAGGTTGTACAAGTGTGTACAAGGTTGTACAAGTGTGTACAAGGTTGTACAAGTGTGTACAAGGTTGTACAAGTGTACACAAGTTTGTACAAGTGTGTACAAGTTTGTACAAGTGTGTACAAGTTTGTACAAGGTTGTACAAATGTGTACAAGGGTGTACAAAAGTGTACAAGGGTGCACAAGTTTGTACAAGGGTGTACAAGTGTGTACAAGCTTGTACAAGTGTGTACAAGCTTGTACAAGTGTGTACAAGGTTGTACAGGTTTGTACAAGGTTGTACAAGTGTGTACAAGGGTGTACAAGTATGTACAAGAATGTGCAATTTTGTACAAGTGTGTACAAGTTTGTAAAAGGTTGTACAAGTGTGTACAAGGGTGTACAAGTGTGTACAAGGTTGTACAAGTGTGTACAAGCTTGATCCAGTGTGTACAAGGTTGTACAAGTGTGTACAAGGTTGTACAAGTGTGTACAAGGTTGCACAAGTGTGTACAAGAGTGTACAATCGTGTACAAGCTTGTACAAGTGTGTACAAGGGTGTACAGGTGTGTACAAGGTTGTACAAGTGTGTACAAGGTTGTACAAGTGTGTACAAGGGTGTACAAGTTTGTACAAGTGTGTACAAGTTTGTACAAGTGTGTACAAGTTTGTACAAGTTTGTACAAATGTATACAAGGGTGTACAAAAGTGTACAAGGGTGCACAAGTTTGTACAAGGGTGTACAAGTGTGTACAAGCTTGTACAAGTGTGTACAAGCTTGTACAAGTGTGTACAAGGGTGTACAGGTTTGTACAATTTTGTACAAGTGTTTACAAGGGTGTACAAGTATGTACAAGAATGTACAAGTTTGTACAAGTGTGTACAAGTTTGTAAAAGGTTGTACATGTGTGTACAAGGGTGTACAAGTGTGAACAAGGGCGCACAAGTGTGTACAAGGGTGTACAATCGTGTACAAGCTTGTACAAGTGTGTACAAGGGTGTACAGGTTTGTACAAGGTTGTACAAGTGTGTACAAGGGTGTACAGGTTTGTACAAGGTTGTACAAGTGTGTACAAGGGTGTACAAATGTATACAAGGATGTTAAAATTTGTACAAGTGTGTACAAGTTTGTACAAGGTTGTACAAGTAAGTACAAGTTTGTACAAGAATGTACAAGTGTGTACAAGGTTTTACAATTGTGTAAAAGGTTGTACAAGTGTGTACAAGGTTGTACAAGTGTGTACAAGGTTGTACAAGTGTGTACAAGGTTGTACAAGTGTGTACAAGCTTGTACAAGTGTGTACAAGGTTGTACAAGTGTGTACAAGGTTGTTCAAGTGTGTACATGTTTGTACAAGTGTGTTTAAGTTTGTACAAGGTTGTACAAATGTGTACAAGGGTGTACAAAAGTGTTCAAGGGTGCACAAGTTTGTACAAGGGTGTACAAGTGTGTACAAGCTTGTACAAGTGTGTACAAGGTTTTACAATTGTGTACAAGGTTGTACAAGTGTGTACAAGGTTGTACAAGTGTGTACGAGGTTGTACAAGTGTGTACAAGGTTGTACAAGTGTGTACAAGGTTGTACAAGTGTGTACAAGGTTGTACAAGTGTGTACAAGGTTGTACAAGTGTGTACAAGGTTGTACAAGTGTACACAAGTTTGTACAAGTGTGTACAAGTTTGTACAAGTTTGTACAAGTTTGTACAAGGTTGTACAAATGTGTACAAGGGTGTACAAAAGTGTACAAGGGTGCACAAGTTTGTACAAGGGTGTACAAGTGTGTACAAGCTTGTACAAGTGTGTACAAGCTTGTACAAGTGTGTACAAGGTTGTACAGGTTTGTACAAGGTTGTACAAGTGTGTACAAGCTTGTACAAGTGTGTACAAGGTTGTACAGGTTTGTACAAGGTTGTACAAGTGTGTACAAGGGTGTACAAGTATGTACAAGAATGTACAATTTTGTACAAGTGTGTACAAGTTTGTAAAAGGTTGTACAAGTGTGTACAAGGGTGTACAAGTGTGTACAAGGTTGTACAAGTGTGTACAAGCTTGAACAAGTGTGTACAAAATTGTAGAAGTGTGTACAAGGTTGTACAAGTGTGTACAAGGTTGCACAAGTGTGTACAAGAGTGTACAATCGTGTACAAGCTTGTACAAATGTGTACAAGGGTGTACAGGTTTGTACAAGGTTGTACAAGTGTGTACAAGGTTGTACAAGTGTGTACAAGGGTGTACAAGTTTGTACAAGTGTGTACAAGTTTGTACAAGTGTGTACAAGTTTGTACAAGTTTGTACAAATGTATACAAGGGTGTACAAAAGTGTACAAGGGTGCACAAGTTTGTACAAGGGTGTACAAGTGTGTACAAGCTTGTACAAGTGTGTACAAGGGTGTACAGGTTTGTACAATTTTGTACAAGTGTTTACAAGGGTGTACAAGTATGTACAAGAATGTACAAGTTTGTACAAGTGTGTACAAGTTTGTAAAAGGTTGTACATGTGTGTACAAGGGTGTACAAGTGTGTACAAGGGTGCACAAGTGTGTACAAGGGTGTACAATCGTGTACAAGCTTGTACAAGTGTGTACAAGGGTGTACAGGTTTGTACAAGGTTGTACAAGTGTGTACAAGGGTGTACAGGTTTGTACAAGGTTGTACAAGTGTGTACAAGGGTGTACAAATGTATACAAGGATGTTAAAATTTGTACAAGTGTGTACAAGTTTGTACAAGGTTGTACAAGTAAGTACAAGTTTGTACAAGAATGTACAAGTGTGTACAAGGTTTTACAATTGTGTAAAAGGTTGTACAAGTGTGTACAAGGTTGTACAAGTGTGTACAAGCTTGTACAAGTGTGTACAAGGTTGTACAAGTGTGTACAAGGTTGTACAAGTGTGTACAAGCTTGTACAAGTGTGTACAAGGTTGTACAAGTGTGTACAAGGTTGTTCAAGTGTGTACATGTTTGTACAAGTGTGTTTAAGTTTGTACAAGGTTGTACAAATGTGTACAAGGGTGTACAAAAGTGTTCAAGGGTGCACAAGTTTGTACAAGGGTGTACAAGTGTGTACAAGCTTGTACAAGTGTGTACAAGCTTGTACAAGTGTGTACAAGCTTGTACAAGTGTGTACAAGGGTGTACAGGTTTGTACAAGGTTGTACAAGTGTGTACAAGGGTGTACAAGTATGTACAAGAATGTAAAATTTTGTACAAGTGTGTACAAGGGTGTACAAGTGTGTACAAGGTTGTACAAGTGTGTACAAGGTTTTACAATTGTGTACAAGGTTGTACAAGTGTGTACAAGGTTGTACAAGTGTGTACGAGGTTGTACAAGTGTGTACTAGGTTGTACAAGTGTGTACAAGGTTGTACAAGTGTGTACAAGGTTGTACAAGTGTGTACAAGGTTGTACAAGTGTACACAAGTTTGTACAAGTGTGTACAAGTTTGTACAAGTGTGTACAAGTTTGTACAAGGTTGTACAAATGTGTACAAGGGTGTACAAAAGTGTACAAGGGTGCACAAGTTTGTACAAGGGTGTACAAGTGTGTACAAGCTTGTACAAGTGTGTACAAGCTTGTACAAGTGTGTACAAGGGTGTACAGGTTTGTACAAGGTTGTACAAGTGTGTACAAGGGTGTACAAGTATGTACAAGAATGTACAATTTTGTACAAGTGTGTACAAGTTTGTAAAAGGTTGTACAAGTGTGTACAAGGGTGTACAAGTGTGTACAAGGTTGTACAAGTGTGTACAAGCTTGAACAAGTGTGTACAAGGTTGTACAAGTGTGTACAAGGTTGTACAAGTGTGTACAAGGTTGCACAAGTGTGTACAAGAGTGTACAATCGTGTACAAGCTTGTACAAGTGTGTACAAGGGTGTACAGGTTTGTACAAGGTTGTACAAGTGTGTACAAGGTTGTACAAGTGTGTACAAGGGTGTACAAGTTTGTACAAGTGTGTACAAGTTTGTACAAGTGTGTACAAGTTTGTACAAGTTTGTACAAATGTATACAAGGGTGTACAAAAGTGTACAAGGGTGCACAAGTTTGTACAAGGGTGTACAAGTGTGTACAAGCTTGTACAAGTGTGTACAAGCTTGTACAAGTGTGTACAAGGGTGTACAGGTTTGTACAATTTTGTACAAGTGTTTACAAGGGTGTACAAGTATGTACAAGAATGTACAAGCTTGTACAAGTGTGTACAAGTTTGTAAAAGGTTGTACATGTGTGTACAAGGGTGTACAAGTGTGTACAAGGGTGCACAAGTGTGTACAAGGGTGTACAATCGTGTACAAGCTTGTACAAGTGTGTACAAGGGTGTACAGGTTTGTACAAGGTTGTACAAGTGTGTACAAGGGTGTACAAATGTATACAAGGATGTAAAAGTTTGTACAAGTGTGTACAAGTTTGTACAAGGTTGTACAAGTAAGTACAAGTTTGTACAAGAATGTACAAGTGTGTACAAGGTTTTACAATTGTGTAAAAGGTTGTACAAGTGTGTACAAGGTTGTACAAGTGTGTACAAGCTTGTACAAGTGTGTACAAGGTTGTACAAGTGTGTACAAGGTTGTACAAGTGTATACAAGCTTGTACAAGTGTGTACAAGGTTGTACAAGTTTGTACAAGTGTGTACAAGTTTGTACAAGTGTGTACAAGTTTGTACAAGTTTGTACAAATGTATACAAGGGTGTACAAGTATGTACAAGAATGTACAAGTTTGTACAAGTGTGTACAAGTTTGTAAAAGGTTGTACATGTGTGTACAAGGGTGTACAAGTGTGTACAAGGGTGCACAAGTATGTACAAGAATGTACAATTTTGTACAAGTGTGTACAAGTTTGTAAAAGGTTGTACAAGTGTGTACAAGGGTGTACAAGTGTGTACAAGGTTGTACAAGTGTGTACAAGCTTGAACAAGTGTGTACAAGGTTGTACAAGTGTGTACAAGGTTGTACAAGTGTGTACAAGGTTGCACAAGTGTGTACAAGAGTGTACAATCGTGTACAAGCTTGTACAAGTGTGTACAAGGGTGTACAGGTTTGTACAAGGTTGTACAAGTGTGTACAAGGTTGTACAAGTGTGTACAAGGGTGTACAAGTTTGTACAAGTGTGTACAAGTTTGTACAAGTGTGTACAAGTTTGTACAAGTTTGTACAAATGTATACAAAGGTGTACAAAAGTGTACAAGGGTGCACAAGTGTGTACAAGCTTGTACAAGTGTGTACAAGGGTGTACAGGTTTGTACAATTTTGTACAAGTGTTTACAAGGGTGTACAAGTATGTACAAGAATGTACAAGTTTGTACAAGTGTGTACAAGTTTGTAAAAGGTTGTACATGTGTGTACAAGGGTGTACAAGTGTGTACAAGGGTGCACAAGTGTGTACAAGGGTGTACAATCGTGTACAAGCTTGTACAAGTGTGTACAAGGGTGTACAGGTTTGTACAAGGTTGTACAAGTGTGTACAAGGGTGTACAAACGTATACAAGGATGTAAAAGTTTGTACAAGTGTGTACAAGTTTGTACAAGGTTGTACAAGTAAGTACAAGTTTGTACAAGAATGTACAAGTGTGTACAAGGTTTTACAATTGTGTAAAAGGTTGTACAAGTGTGTACAAGGTTGTGCAAGTGTGTACAAGCTTGTACAAGTGTGTACAAGGTTGTACAAGTGTGTACAAGCTTGTACAAGTGTGTACAAGGTTGTACAAGTGTGTACAAGGTTGTTCAAGTGTGTACATGTTTGTACAAGTGTGTTTAAGTTTGTACAAGGTTGTACAAATGTGTACAAGGGTGTACAAAAGTGTTCAAGGGTGCACAAGTTTGTACAAGGGTGTACAAGTGTGTACAAGCTTGTACAAGTGTGTACAAGCTTGTACAAGTGTGTACAAGCTTGTACAAGTGTGTACAAGCTTGTACAAGTGTGTACAAGGGTGTACAGGTTTGTACAAGGTTGTACAAGTGTGTACAAGGGTGTACAAGTATGTACAAGAATGTAAAATTTTGTACAAGTGTGTACAAGGTAGTACAAGTGTGTACAAGGTTGTAAAAGTGTGTACAAGGTTTTACAATTGTGTACAAGGTTGTACAAGTGTGTACAAGGTTGTACAAGTGTGTACGAGGTTGTACAAGTGTGTACAAGGTTGTACAAGTGTGTACAAGGTTGTACAAGTGTACACAAGTTTGTACAAGTGTGTACAAGTTTGTACAAGTGTGTACAAGTTTGTACAAGGTTGTACAAATGTGTACAAGGGTGTACAAAAGTGTACAAGGGTGCACAAGTTTGTACAAGGGTGTACAAGTGTGTACAAGCTTGTACAAGTGTGTACAAGCTTGTACAAGTGTGTACAAGGGTGTACAGGTTTGTACAAGGTTGTACAAGTGTGTACAAGGGTGTACAAGTATGTACAAGAATGTACAATTTTGTACAAGTGTGTACAAGTTTGTAAAAGGTTGTACAAGTGTGTACAAGTTTGTAAAAGGTTGCACAAGTGTGTACAAGAGTGTACAATCGTGTACAAGCTTGTACAAGTGTGTACAAGGGTGTACAGGTTTGTACAAGGTTGTACAAGTGTGTACAAGGTTGTACAAGTGTGTACAAGCTTGAACAAGTGTGTACAAGGTTGTACAAGTGTGTACAAGGTTGTACAAGTGTGTACAAGGTTGTACAAGTGTGTACAAGGTTGCACAAGTGTGTACAAGAGTGTACAATCGTGTACAAGCTTGTACAAGTGTGTACAAGGGTGTACAGGTTTGTACAAGGTTGTACAAGTGTGTACAAGGTTGTACAAGTGTGTACAAGGGTGTACAAGTTTGTACAAGTGTGTACAAGTTTGTACAAGTGTGTACAAGTTTGTACAAGTTTGTACAAATGTATACAAGGGTGTACAAAAGTGTACAAGGGTGCACAAGTTTGTACAAGGGTGTACAAGTGTGTACAAGCTTGTACAAGTGTGTACAAGCTTGTACAAGTGTGTACAAGGGTGTACAGGTTTGTACAATTTTGTACAAGTGTTTACAAGGGTGTACAAGTATGTACAAGAATGTACAAGTTTGTACAAGTGTGTACAAGTTTGTAAAAGGTTGTACATGTGTGTACAAGGGTGTACAAGTGTGTACAAGGGTGCACAAGTGTGTACAAGGGTGTACAATCGTGTACAAGCTTGTACAAGTGTGTACAAGGGTGTACAGGTTTGTACAAGGTTGTACAAGTGTGTACAAGGGTGTACAAATGTATACAAGGATGTAAAAGTTTGTACAAGTGTGTACAAGGGTGTACAAGTGTGTACAAGGTTATAAAAGTGTGTACAAGGTTTTACAATTGTGTACAAGGTTGTACAAGTGTGTACAAGGTTGCACAAGTGTGTACAAGAGTGTACAATCGTGTACAAGCTTGTACAAGTGTGTACAAGGGTGTACAGGTTTGTACAAGGTTGTACAAGTGTGTACAAGGTTGTACAAGTGTGTACAAGGGTGTACAAGTTTGTACAAGTGTGTACAAGCTTGTACAAGTGTGTACAAGTTTGTACAAGTTTGTACAAATGTATACAAGGGTGTACAAAAGTGTACAAGGGTGCACAAGTTTGTACAAGGGTGTACAAGTGTGTACAAGGGTGTACAAGTGTGTACAAGCTTGTACAAGTGTGTACAAGGTTGTACAGGTTTGTACAATTTTGTACAAGTGTTTACAAGAGTGTACAAGTATGTACAAGAATGTACAAGTTTGTACAAGTGTGTACAAGTTTGTAAAAGGTTGTACATGTGTGTACAAGGGTGTACAAGTGTGTACAAGGGTGCACAAGTGTGTACAAGGGTGTACAATCGTGTACAAGGTTGTAAAAGTGTGTACAAGGTTTTACAATTGTGTACAAGGTTGTACAAGTGTGTACAAGGTTGTACAAGTGTGTACGAGGTTGTACAAGTGTGTACAAGGTTGTACAAGTGTGTACAAGGTTGTACAAGTGTACACAAGTTTGTACAAGTGTGTACAAGTTTGTACAAGTGTGTACAAGTTTGTACAAGGTTGTACAAATGTGTACAAGGGTGTACAAAAGTGTACAAGGGTGCACAAGTTTGTACAAGGGTGTACAAGTGTGTACAAGCTTGTACAAGTGTGTACAAGCTTGTACAAGTGTGTACAAGGGTGTACAGGTTTGTACAAGGTTGTACAAGTGTGTACAAGGGTGTACAAGTATGTACAAGAATGTACAATTTTGTACAAGTGTGTACAAGTTTGTAAAAGGTTGTACAAGTGTGTACAAGGGTGTACAAGTGTGTACAAGGTTGTACAAGTGTGTACAAGCTTGAACAAGTGTGTACAAGGTTGTACAAGTGTGTACAAGGTTGTACAAGTGTGTACAAGGTTGTACAAGTGTGTACAAGGTTGCACAAGTGTGTACAAGAGTGTACAATCGTGTACAAGCTTGTACAAGTGTGTACAAGGGTGTACAGGTTTGTACAAGGTTGTACAAGTGTGTACAAGGTTGTACAAGTGTGTACAAGGGTGTACAAGTTTGTACAAGTGTGTACAAGTTTGTACAAGTGTGTACAAGTTTGTACAAGTTTGTACAAATGTATACAAGGGTGTACAAAAGTGTACAAGGGTGCACAAGTTTGTACAAGGGTGTACAAGTGTGTACAAGCTTGTACAAGTGTGTACAAGCTTGTACAAGTGTGTACAAGGGTGTACAGGTTTGTACAATTTTGTACAAGTGTTTACAAGGGTGTACAAGTATGTACAAGAATGTACAAGTTTGTACAAGTGTGTACAAGTTTGTAAAAGGTTGTACATGTGTGTACAAGGGTGTACAAGTGTGTACAAGGGTGCACAAGTGTGTACAAGGGTGTACAATCGTGTACAAGCTTGTACAAGTGTGTACAAGGGTGTACAGGTTTGTACAAGGTTGTACAAGTGTGTACAAGGGTGTACAAATGTATACAAGGATGTAAAAGTTTGTACAAGTGTGTACAAGGGTGTACAAGTGTGTACAAGGTTATAAAAGTGTGTACAAGGTTTTACAATTGTGTACAAGGTTGTACAAGTGTGTACAAGGTTGCACAAGTGTGTACAAGAGTGTACAATCGTGTACAAGCTTGTACAAGTGTGTACAAGGGTGTACAGGTTTGTACAAGGTTGTACAAGTGTGTACAAGGTTGTACAAGTGTGTACAAGGGTGTACAAGTTTGTACAAGTGTGTACAAGCTTGTACAAGTGTGTACAAGTTTGTACAAGTTTGTACAAATGTATACAAGGGTGTACAAAAGTGTACAAGGGTGCACAAGTTTGTACAAGGGTGTACAAGTGTGTACAAGGGTGTACAAGTGTGTACAAGCTTGTACAAGTGTGTACAAGGTTGTACAGGTTTGTACAATTTTGTACAAGTGTTTACAAGAGTGTACAAGTATGTACAAGAATGTACAAGTTTGTACAAGTGTGTACAAGTTTGTAAAAGGTTGTACATGTGTGTACAAGGGTGTACAAGTGTGTACAAGGGTGCACAAGTGTGTACAAGGGTGTACAATCGTGTACAAGCTTGTACAAGTGTGTACAAGGGTGTACAGGTTTGTACAAGGTTGTACAAGTGTGTACAAGGGTGTACAAATGTATACAAGGATGTAAAAGTTTGTACAAGTGTGTACAAGTTTGTACAAGGTTGTACAAGTAAGTACAAGTTTGTACAAGAATGTACAAGTGTGTACAAGGTTTTACAATTGTGTAAAAGGTTGTACAAGTGTGTACAAGGTTGTACAAGTGTGTACAAGCTTGTACAAGTGTGTACAAGGTTGTACAAGTGTGTACAAGGTTGTACAAGTGTGTACAAGCTTGTACAAGTGTGTACAAGGTTGTACAAGTGTGTACAAGGTTGTTCAAGTGTGTACATGTTTGTACAAGTGTGTTTAAGTTTGTACAAGGTTGTACAAATGTGTACAAGGGTGTACAAAAGTGTTCAAGGGTGCACAAGTGTGTACAAGGGTGTACAATCGTGTACAAGCTTGTACATGTGTGTACAAGGGTGTACAGGTTTGTACAAGGTTGTACAAGTGTGTACAAGGGTGTACAAATGTATACAAGGATGTAAAAGTTTGTACAAGGGTGTACAAGTGTGTACAAGCTTGTACAAGTGTGTACAAGCTTGTTCAAGTGTGTACAAGCTTGTACAAGTGTGTACAAGGGTGTACAGGTTTGTACAAGGTTGTACAAGTGTGTACAAGGGTGTACAAGTATGTACAAGAATGTAAAATTTTGTACAAGTGTGTACAAGGGTGTACAAGTGTGTACAAGGTTGTACAAGTGTGTACAAATGTGTAGAGATGTACTCACGACCTCGAAGAGAAGAAATTATCGAATGTTCGTTAATACCAAGTAATGGAGATTAACACTTCTTGAGAAAATAAAATATAACACTGTGTGCACACAAACTTCTGGTGAATGTTCCTCACGGTTAAATAAAACTTCTGTAGAAACAATAGAGTCAATAATTGATGATTTAATATGGGATACTGAGACCCATGGTAAAATAATTAGAGGGATTCAGAGACCCTCAATGTTTGATTCACATGAAGACTGCATAGTAACTGCGTGAGTTGGAGAAGTGTACAGGAAAAACCACTGTTCAGTCTATATCATGTCGGCTGGAACTGATAAGCAGGATACGCAGCACATTCCTCTGCATTGTCTGCCTATCTCTCTCTCTCTCTCTGTCTGGCTTAACTTAATACAATTTTATTTTATGAACTCACTTAAAATATTATTCTGAATTGGACCAAAAAGTGCAGTTATTTATTTACACAACAAGTATTATTTTATTTAAAATAAATTTAAGTTTAGACCTAATTTGAGAATGCTCAAACATACCGCCCACCGAAATTTCAAAGGAAATTTCTAGCATCTTACTTAAAAGGGTCAGAATTGATTGAAAGAAGAGGTACCAATTTCACAGCTGGACGTTGGAATTCAGAGTCACTGGTCTTGACAGTCATCACTCGAACAATTCCATCACTGCCTGGGTGAGTCTTGATGATTCTTCCAAGAGGCCACTGCAAGACAGGTACATTTTGATCCTTAAGAAGAACCAAGTCTCCGATTTTAGGGTTTGTAGAAGATCTTGTCCATTTTCCTCTCGCTTGCAGGATGTTCAAGTATTCCACTCGCCACCTCTTCCAAAAATGTTGAACCATCTTGTGGACTAGTTGCCATCTTGTAAGGACGTTTTCTCGAAGATCAAGAAGAGAAGGTTCGGGAGGAGCAACAAGAGGGCATCCAACAAGAAAGTGTCCTGGAGAAAGAAAATTAGTTTCTTCTGGACTAGCTGACAAAGGACAAAGTGGTCTTGAATTCAGAACTGCTTCTACTTGGGTGAGCAAGGTTGACCACTCTTCATAAGTCAAAGCAGTTTCTCCAGCTATCTTCCTCAAATGTGTCTTGGCTGATTTCACTGCGGACTCCCACAGTCCACCAAAGTGTGGGGAATAGGGAGGATTGAAATTCCATTTTACATCCAGTTTAGTAGTTTGCTGTAGAATTTCTTCTTGTGTAGTCTGATTGGAGTACCATAATCCCAACTCTCGAAGACGATTAGCTGCTCCTCTGAAGTTGGTTCCACAGTCGGAATACACTTGTTCAGGAAGACCTCTTCTAGAAATAAACCGTCTGAAAGCAGCCATAAAGGCATCTGTTGAGAGTGCCGTTACCAGCTCTAGATGCAAAGCTTTAGTAGCCATGCAGACAAAAACACAGATGTAAGTCTTGGCAGTGGTTGCTTTTCTTCTTAACGACTCTCTCATAGTCAAAGGTCCAGCAAAGTCAACACCAACATGTAAAAATGCTCGGCTTACATTCACTCGTGGCGAAGGAAGATCAGCCATCATCGGGGAAAAGGTTTCAGCCTTTAGCTTGAAGCACCTTAGACATTTGAAGGTTCGCTGACGGACAATATTTCTCAGTGATGGTATCCAAAATCGTAATTGAATCAGAGCTTGAAGCAAGTTGGGTCCTGGGTGTAGGTATATTTTATGGTAATAATCTACCAACAATAAGGTGAAATGACACTTTGGCAGAAGGATTGGGTGTCTTTGATCTTCTGGGATAGCTGCATTATTTAGCCTGCCGCCCACCCTGAGTATCCCCAGTTTGTCAAAGAAAGGGGTAAGTTTATGAAACTTATGGAGGACAGCAGTTGCACATCTTCTGTCGCCATCAATAGAGAAAAAGTGTGATTGAATTTTCTTGATGCAGGTTAGTAAGGACTCTTGAATTTCCTTAGGCTGAAGGGGTCCTTTAAGACGACTAGTACTGTGTAGTTTAGCATGACAATTGTAGATAAATCTTCTGATCCAAGATATTACACGTAAAAGTTTGTAGTATGAAGAATAGTTTTCCATCATCTTGATAAGCTCTGGCTCAGTACTATTTGAGACAAGCACTTGTGGTTCAGCTTTCACTTCAGGTAGGGGCTGCTGCTGGAACTGTACTGTAGACTCTGACCATTTATCTTCAGGCATATTCATCCACTTAGGGCCATGCCACCATAGATCACAGTTAGTTAGTTTATCTGGTAAAAGGCCTCTAGAACCATGGTCACTTGGATTTTCCTCTGATTTAATATGTCTCCACGATGAAACAGGAGTATGTTCCAAGATATGTGCAACCCTGTTTGCTACAAAAACTTTAAGCTTGTAAGTTGGTGTATTCAGCCATCCTAAGACAATTGAAGAATCAGTGAAGAAAATAGGCTTCTGAAACTGATTACTGGCGAATTGGCTGAGGGTTTCCATAACAGAGTGGAACATTGTTGCAAGCAGGTAGGCTCCACACAACTCTAAGCGTGGGATAGACAGTGTCTTGATAGGGGCTAACTTAGTTTTGGCTGTTAGAAGGTTTGTAGTTATTTTGTCACTAATAATTCTCAGATACAGTGCAGCACAATATCCTTTTTCGGAAGCATCAGCAAATCCTACTATTTGCAATTTGTATGGTTTGTCAGATGTTACAAATCTTGGAATACTAAGATGTTGCAGGTTCTCTAGCTGAGTAGTCAAGTCATTCCATAGAGTCTTCAAGTTAGTTGGGATTTCAGAATCCCAGTCCAGCTTCAGTTTCCAAAGGCTTTGTATTATGCACTTTGCAATCATTATCACAGGAGAAACGAATCCTAGAGGATCAAAAATCTTTGCCACAGCTGATAGGATGGCCCTTTTAGTAAACACAGGGGTAAATTGTTCAATCTGGTATGCAAACGTGTCACTTGAAGGGTTCCATTGAAGTCCTTGGATCTTGACATTTGAATCTTCACTAGATGAGAGGTTGATCTGTTTGATATGTTTTGAAGGATTGATTGCATTTAAAATTTCCTGAGAGTTACTGGCCCATTTACTTAGACCAAAATGACCTTTGTGTAAAAGATTGATTACTTCATCCTTGAGTTTCAAGGCTTCATCAACAGTAGAAGCACCAGTGACAAGATCGTCGACATACATGTCTTGAAGAATAGCCTTTGCTGCATGTGGATAGTCAGTCCCTTCATCGGTTGCTAGCTGTTTCATGACTCTCAAGGCTAAAAAAGGTGCAGAGGTAGTACCATACGTTACTGTATTCAGTTCATATTTCTGAATAGCTTCAGAAGGATCAAATCTCCAGAAAATGTGTTGATATACCCTATCAGAGGGATCAACTAAAATCTGCCTGTACATTTTTATTATATCAGCCACAAAAACTACTGGATACATCCTAAATCTTGTCAAGATACTTTTGATGTCTTGCTGTAATTTTGGGCCTATCATAAGATGGTTGTTTAGAGACGTGTTAGAGTCAGTAAGGGAAGAAGCATCAAATACTACTCTGAGCTTAATCTGTGAGCGATCTTCTTTAGTAACAGAATGGTGCGGGATCACATATTTTGAAGTAGATGATGTGGGGCTCATGTGTTCCAGTTCAAGGTATTCTTTCATGAAATTGCAGTATTCAGACTTAAGTAGAGAATTCTTTGTCAGTTTTGTTTCTAGACTGTATAGTCTTTTCAGAGAATTTCTTTCAGAGTCACCAAGATGCTTTGGCTCACTTTTAAACGGTAGGCGAACAACGTACTGGCCGCTCTCAAGTCTGTAGTGAGTCTCTGTAAAATGCTTTTCACAAGCTAAATCTTCTGGGTTTTCTTTGACTGGGATAGAAGCAGGTTCCTCGAGTTCCCAAAATCGTTGCAGCTGATTATGAATATCATCTTTATCATAAGCAAGGGTGAAGAAAGAAGCATTCATATTAGTGGATGATTGACAGTCAAGAACTCTCCCAATAGCAATGTAGCCAAAGACTGATGCAAACAGCTTGGGTTGGTTTTCATGAAGAGTAATAGAAGATCCAAGCCAAACATCTGGAAACAAGTCAGAGCCCAATAAAAACTCAATAGGTCCAGGTTCCCAAAACTTAGGGTCTGCTAAATCAAATTTGGTATATTCCGACCATAAGTTAGAAGGCATAGTGAAGTTGGGTAGGTATGAAGTAATATTGTTGATCACAACAGCTTCTGTTTTGAGGGTAGGGGTTTCCTGATTTTTTGGCTTCAGATGACAAAGTGCCTTGCCTTTTGCACCATCAAATATGGTCTGGCCAATAGCCGATATCTTCTTTGGATATGGAGTTGTCGATAAACCAAGTTTGGTGAGGCATTTGTGAGTTATGAAGGAATGTTGACTTCCTGAGTCTATCACTAGACGTATGGGTTGAAATCTTCCTGAAGCATCTTTTATCTCAGCAACAACAGTACCCAGCAATATGTTGCTATGTTGAGGAAGAGTTGCAGTCAAAGACGAAGTTGGTGCACTAGTAGCATTATCTTTCGGTTCTTCATCAGTTGAGGTTGGAATATGTAGTAACGAGTGGTGTCTCTTCTTGCAAAATTTACAAGTCCACTTTGAGTTACACTTCCCTATAGTGTGGTTGACATACAAGCAATTTTTACATCCATGCCAATTTTTTAACATCTTGTGTCGCTCATCAACTGTTGCATTCATAAAATCTTTACATCTCCCGAGTGTATGACTACCACTGTTGCATAGAAAGCATGTGAAACCTTTATTGTTATCTTTCGATTGCATGTTATTTCCTGGTGAGTTAGCCAAGAGTGTAGCTCGCATACCACGGCTAGAAGATCTAGTATTATATCCTTTAATAGCGCCACTAGGCTTCGCAGAGTTATTGTCAAGTGAGGATTGATGAGAATTTCCAAGGGCGAGCTGTAATGCTAGGCATCGTTCCCGTAGAAACTTCGTAAGATCATCAAAAACAGGAAAATCTTTATCTTTGTGTTGAAGTTCAAACTGTTCTCTGGTCGCAGGATCTAATAATCGAACAGCAATATGAAACAATACAAAATCTGCTTCATTTGGAATTTTTAGCAGTTTAAATGCTGCAATATTGTCTGAAACTTGTGATACAAAGTTCTGTAGAGAATCAATGGTAGGTTTGCCTTGCTGTGGCTTAAACTGGATGAGCTGATTTAAATAGTTAGAGGCTAGCATACGTTTATTATTAAACGTGTCATTCAATGCCTTCCATGCCAAGTCATAATTGTCTTCTATTAATGGCAAGTTACTTATAACTGCAGAAGCTGTGCCTACAAGTGAGGAAACCAGGTAATGAAATTTCTCCATTTTAGTCAACAAAGCATCATTATGAATAATTGATAAGAAAGCATCACGGAATTTAGGCCAGTTTGTAATTTGTCCGTTGAAGTGGGGCAGATTGATCCGAGGTAAAATTTTATTTGATCTGTTTTCAGATGATACAACTGATTCATTAGGATTAATGCTTTGGCGTGAGGGAGGTGATGTTGTCTGAACAAGAGCCATAAGTGCTTCATAGCTTGTGTGTGCCTCGTAGTAATAACGTTTGGCCTTGGTTTGCATAGTCAGATCTGCTTCGACAGGAAATTCTGAGACTTTTCCTTCATCTTCATGTAGATCAATAAGTTCATCCCAGTACGTTTCAAATTTGGAAAAATATTTCTCTAACACCTTAAACATACCCTTGAATAAGTTCACTTGAGCAGGATCTTTGAGAGCTGCCCTACCCTTCTCATTAATAGTTTGGACTTCCTTAGCACTATCTGATAATTTTCTCTTCAAGGCAGAAACCTTACGCTTAAAATCTTCTGCATTCATTTTCCCCCTCAGAAATTGAATACCAAGAGAAAATTTAAATAATCAAAGGCACAAGAATGTTTGAGCAATCTTTACAAAAGTATGAACATGACAAGTACTATATACTTCAAGATAGTAAAAAAATCAACAAAGAATACCACTAATTCAGAATGAAAGTAGATCAAAAAATTCACATCATGATTTGCAAAATTATTCAATAATGCTTGTAGCCTATATAATATTACAGTAGCACATAAAACAAGATTGTAGAATATAAATCAGCAATATTTATTTGTGTTAAGAAACTATTTGGCATAAGAAAATATTTTCAGATTAAATTCTCAAAACAACCCTAATAACTCTTAAAAATTATCAATAAATCACAAATCCAATACTGGAGAAATGTATGAGCGTTTTACGATTAAATATCTAATTTAATCTAAGACAAAATGAATACCAAATATTTTATATGATAACTACCTTTAAACAAACAAATTCTCAACTTTAATCTACAATAACCTTCAAATACAATTAACCTTACTTTGACAATTTCAAAAAATGACCTTCAATATGTTTCTCAAAAGTATATTTTAATTTACATTTTTTTTATTATTTATTAACAAATGACTAAGTGAATCCGGCTCGAAGGACCAATATGTTTGAACAAAGGGGAATTAAAAATTAAATTCCTGACTTTGCTACCAAACTGAATAATTGCTGGTTCAAAAGATATTTGTTAATATAGTAGAAAGCAAGTTTATTGATCTGTCTAAGCAGTGAGTTACTACTGGAAAAATAATAAATTCATTTGAGTTCAGAAAATATTATAATAATACAAAATTAAATTAACCCTTTACAATAAAAATATTAAAATCAAAACTATTCTCTTGCTGAGATATTTAAGTCCAAATTGAAATAGACAGAGAGGAATGATGTGTAGAGATGTACTCACGACCTCGAAGAGAAGAAATTATCGAATGTTCGTTAATACCAAGTAATGGAGATTAACACTTCTTGAGAAAATAAAATATAACACTGTGTGCACACAAACTTCTGGTGAATGTTCCTCACGGTTAAATAAAACTTCTGTAGAAACAATAGAGTCAATAATTGATGATTTAATATGGGATACTGAGACCCATGGTAAAATAATTAGAGGGATTCAGAGACCCTCAATGTTTGATTCACATGAAGACTGCATAGTAACTGCGTGAGTTGGAGAAGTGTACAGGAAAAACCACTGTTCAGTCTATATCATGTCGGCTGGAACTGATAAGCAGGATACGCAGCACATTCCTCTGCATTGTCTGCCTATCTCTCTCTCTCTCTCTGTCTGGCTTAACTTAATACAATTTTATTTTATGAACTCACTTAAAATATTATTCTGAATTGGACCAAAAAGTGCAGTTATTTATTTACACACAAAACATTTAAATATCTATTATTTAAATGACAAAACAAGTATTATTTTATTTAAAATAAATTTAAGTTTAGACCTAATTTGAGAATGCTCAAACAGTTGTACAAGTGTACACAAGTTTGTACAAGTGTGTACAAGTTTGTACAAGGTTGTACAAATGTGTACAAGGGTGTACAAAAGTGTACAAGGGTGCACAAGTTTGTACAAGGGTGTACAAGTGTGTACAAGCTTGTACAAGTGTGTACAAGCTTGTACAAGTGTGTACAAGGGTGTACAGGTTTGTACAAGGTTGTACAAGTGTGTACAAGGGTGTACAAGTATGTACAAGAATGTACAATTTTGTACAAGTGTGTACAAGTTTGTAAAAGGTTGTACAAGTGTGTACAAGGGTGTACAAGTGTGTACAAGGTTGTACAAGTGTGTACAAGCTTGAACAAGTGTGTACAAGGTTGTACAAGTGTGTACAAGGTTGTACAAGTGTGTACAAGGTTGCACAAGTGTGTACAAGAGTGTACAATCGTGTACAAGCTTGTACAAGTGTGTACAAGGGTGTACAGGTTTGTACAAGGTTGTACAAGTGTGTACAAGGTTGTACAAGTGTGTACAAGGGTGTACAAGATTGTACAAGTGTGTACAAGTTTGCACAAGTGTGTACAAGTTTGTACAAGTTTGTACAAATGTATACAAGGGTGTACAAAAGTGTACAAGGGTGCACAAGTTTGGACAAGGGTGTACAAGTGTGTACAAGGGTGTACAAGTGTGTACAAGCTTGTACAAGTGTGTACAAGGTTGTACAGGTTTGTACAATTTTTACAAGTGTTTACAAGGGTGTACAAGTATGTACAAGAATGTACAAGTTTGTACAAGTGTGTACAAGTTTGTAAAAGGTTGTACATGTGTGTACAAGGGTGTACAAGTGTGTACAAGGGTGCACAAGTGTGTACAAGGGTGTACAATCGTGTACAAGCTTGTACAAGTGTGTACAAGGGTGTACAGGTTTGTACAAGGTTGTACAAGTGTGTACAAGGGTGTACAAATGTATACAAGGATGTAAAAGTTTGTACAAGTGTGTACAAGTTTGTACAAGGTTGTACAAGTAAGTACAAGTTTGTACAAGAATGTACAAGTGTGTACAAGGTTTTACAATTGTGTAAAAGGTTGTACAAGTGTGTACAAGGTTGTACAAGTGTGTACAAGCTTGTACAAGTGTGTACAAGGTTGTACAAGTGTGTACAAGGTTGTACAAGTGTGTACAAGCTTGTACAAGTGTGTACAAGGTTGTACAAGTGTGTACAAGGTTGTTCAAGTGTGTACATGTTTGTACAAGTGTGTTTAAGTTTGTACAAGGTTGTACAAATGTGTACAAGGGTGTACAAAAGTGTTCAAGGGTGCACAAGTGTGTACAAGGGTGTACAATCGTGTACAAGCTTGTACAAGTGTGTACAAGGGTGTACAGGTTTGTACAAGGTTGTACAAGTGTGTACAAGGGTGTACAAATGTATACAAGGATGTAAAAGTTTGTACAAGGGTGTACAAGTGTGTACAAGCTTGTACAAGTGTGTACAAGCTTGTACAAGTGTGTACAAGCTTGTACAAGTGTGTACAAGCTTGTACAAGTGTGTACAAGGGTGTACAGGTTTGTACAAGGTTGTACAAGTGTGTACAAGGGTGTACAAGTATGTACAAGAATGTAAAATTTTGTACAAGTGTGTACAAGGGTGTACAAGTGTGTACAAGGTTGTACAAGTGTGTACAAGGTTTTACAATTGTGTACAAGGTTGTACAAGTGTGTACAAGGTTGTACAAGTGTGTACGAGGTTGTACAAGTGTGTACGAGGTTGTACAAGTGTGTACAAGGTTGTACAAGTGTGTACAAGGTTGTACAAGTGTACACAAGTTTGTACAAGTGTGTACAAGTTTGTACAAGTGTGTACAAGTTTGTACAAGGTTGTACAAATGTGTACAAGGGTGTACAAAAGTGTACAAGGGTGCACAAGTTTGTACAAGGGTGTACAAGTGTGTACAAGCTTGTACAAGTGTGTACAAGCTTGTACAAGTGTGTACAAGCTTGTACAAGTGTGTACAAGGGTGTACAGGTTTGTACAAGGTTGTACAAGTGTGTACAAGGGTGTACAAGTATGTACAAGAATGTACAATTTTGTACAAGTGTGTACAAGTTTGTAAAAGGTTGTACAAGTGTGTACAAGGGTGTACAAGTGTGTACAAGGTTGTACAAGTGTGTACAAGCTTGAACAAGTGTGTACAAGGTTGTACAAGTGTGTACAAGGTTGTACAAGTGTGTACAAGGTTGCACAAGTGTGTACAAGAGTGTACAATCGTGTACAAGCTTGTACAAGTGTGTACAAGGGTGTACAGGTTTGTACAAGGTTGTACAAGTGTGTACAAGGTTGTACAAGTGTGTACAAGGGTGTACAAGTTTGTACAAGTGTGTACAAGTTTGTACAAGTGTGTACAAGTTTGTACAAGTTTGTACAAATGTATACAAAGGTGTACAAAAGTATACAAGGGTGCACAAGTGTGTACAAGCTTGTACAAGTGTGTACAAGGGTGTACAGGTTTGTACAATTTTGTACAAGTGTTTACAAGGGTGTACAAGTATGTACAAGAATGTACAAGTTTGTACAAGTGTGTACAAGTTTGTAAAAGGTTGTACATGTGTGTACAAGGGTGTACAAGTGTGTACAAGGGTGCACAAGTGTGTACAAGGGTGTACAATCGTGTACAAGCTTGTACAAGTGTGTACAAGGGTGTACAGGTTTGTACAAGGTTGTACAAGTGTGTACAAGGGTGTACAAATGTATACAAGGATGTAAAAGTTTGTACAAGTGTGTACAAGTTTGTACAAGGTTGTACAAGTAAGTACAAGTTTGTACAAGAATGTACAAGTGTGTACAAGGTTTTACAATTGTGTAAAAGGTTGTACAAGTGTGTACAAGGTTGTGCGAGTGTGTACAAGCTTGTACAAGTGTGTACAAGGTTGTACAAGTGTGTACAAGGTTGTACAAGTGTGTACAAGGTTGTACAAGTGTGTACAAGCTTGTACAAGTGTGTACAAGGTTGTACAAGTGTGTACAAGGTTGTTCAAGTGTGTACATGTTTGTACAAGTGTGTTTAAGTTTGTACAAGGTTGTACAAATGTGTACAAGGGTGTACAAAAGTGTTCAAGGGTGCACAAGTTTGTACAAGGGTGTACAAGTGTGTACAAGCTTGTACAAGTGTGTACAAGCTTGTACAAGTGTGTACAAGCTTGTACAAGTGTGTACAAGGGTGTACAGGTTTGTACAAGGTTGTACAAGTGTGTACAAGGGTGTACAAGTATGTACAAGAATGTAAAATTTTGTACAAGTGTGTACAAGGGTGTACAAGTGTGTACAAGGTTGTAAAAGTGTGTACAAGGTTTTACAATTGTGTACAAGGTTGTACAAGTGTGTACAAGGTTGTACAAGTGTGTACAAGGGTGTACAAGTATGTACAAGAATGTAAAATTTTGTACAAGTGTGTACAAGGGTGTACAAGTGTGTACAAGGTTATAAAAGTGTGTACAAGGTTTTACAATTGTGTACAAGGTTGTACAAGTGTGTACAAGGTTGCACAAGTGTGTACAAGAGTGTACAATCGTGTACAAGCTTGTACAAGTGTGTACAAGGGTGTACAGGTTTGTACAAGGTTGTACAAGTGTGTACAAGGTTGTACAAGTGTGTACAAGGGTGTACAAGTTTGTACAAGTGTGTACAAGCTTGTACAAGTGTGTACAAGTTTGTACAAGTTTTTACAAATGTATACAAGGGTGTACAAAAGTGTACAAGGGTGCACAAGTTTGTACAAGGGTGTACAAGTGTGTACAAGGGTGTACAAGTGTGTACAAGCTTGTACAAGTGTGTACAAGGTTGTACAGGTTTGTACAATTTTGTACAAGTGTTTACAAGAGTGTACAAGTATGTACAAGAATGTACAAGTTTGTACAAGTGTGTACAAGTTTGTAAAAGGTTGTACATGTGTGTACAAGGGTGTACAAGTGTGTACAAGGGTGCACAAGTGTGTACAAGGGTGTACAATCGTGTACAAGCTTGTACAAGTGTGTACAAGGGTGTACAGGTTTGTACAAGGTTGTACAAGTGTGTACAAGGGTGTACAAATGTATACAAGGATGTAAAAGTTTGTACAAGTGTGTACAAGTTTGTACAAGGTTGTACAAGTAAGTACAAGTTTGTACAAGAATGTACAAGTGTGTACAAGGTTTTACAATTGTGTAAAAGGTTGTACAAGTGTGTACAAGGTTGTACAAGTGTGTACAAGCTTGTACAAGTGTGTACAAGGTTGTACAAGTGTGTACAAGGTTGTACAAGTGTGTACAAGCTTGTACAAGTGTGTACAAGGTTGTACAAGTGTGTACAAGGTTGTTCAAGTGTGTACATGTTTGTACAAGTGTGTTTAAGTTTGTACAAGGTTGTACAAATGTGTACAAGGGTGTACAAAAGTGTTCAAGGGTGCACAAGTGTGTACAAGGGTGTACAATCGTGTACAAGCTTGTACAAGTGTGTACAAGGGTGTACAGGTTTGTACAAGGTTGTACAAGTGTGTACAAGGGTGTACAAATGTATACAAGGATGTAAAAGTTTGTACAAGGGTGTACAAGTGTGTACAAGCTTGTACAAGTGTGTACAAGCTTGTACAAGTGTGTACAAGCTTGTACAAGTGTGTACAAGGGTGTACAGGTTTGTACAAGGCTGACAAGTGTGTACAAGGGTGTACAAGTATGTACAAGAATGTAAAATTTTGTACAAGTGTGTACAAGGGTGTACAAGTGTGTACAAGGTTGTACAAGTGTGTACAAGGTTTTACAATTGTGTACAAGGTTGTACAAGTGTGTACAAGGTTGTACAAGTGTGTACGAGGTTGTACAAGTGTGTACAAGGTTGTACAAGTGTGTACAAGGTTGTACAAGTGTGTACAAGGTTGTACAAGTGTACACAAGTTTGTACAAGTGTGTACAAGTTTGTACAAGTGTGTACAAGTTTGTACAAGGTTGTACAAATGTGTACAAGGGTGTACAAAAGTGTACAAGGGTGCACAAGTTTGTACAAGGGTGTACAAGTGTGTACAAGCTTGTACAAGTGTGTACAAGCTTGTACAAGTGTGTACAAGCTTGTACAAGTGTGTACAAGCTTGTACAAGTGTGTACAAGGGTGTACAGGTTTGTACAAGGTTGTACAAGTGTGTAAAAGGGTGTACAAGTATGTACAAGAATGTACAATTTTGTACAAGTGTGTACAAGTTTGTAAAAGGTTGTACAAGTGTGTACAAGGGTGTACAAGTGTGTACAAGGTTGTACAAGTGTGTACAAGCTTGAACAAGTGTGTACAAGGTTGTACAAGTGTGTACAAGGTTGTACAAGTGTGTACAAGGTTGCACAAGTGTGTACAAGAGTGTACAATCGTGTACAAGCTTGTACAAGTGTGTACAAGGGTGTACAGGTTTGTACAAGGTTGTACAAGTGTGTACAAGGTTGTACAAGTGTGTACAAGGGTGTACAAGTTTGTACAAGTGTATACAAGTTTGTACAAGTGTGTACAAGTTTGTACAAGTTTGTACAAATGTATACAAAGGTGTACAAAAGTGTACAAGGGTGCACAAGTGTGTACAAGCTTGTACAAGTGTGTACAAGGGTGTACAGGTTTGTACAATTTTGTACAAGTGTTTACAAGGGTGTACAAGTATGTACAAGAATGTACAAGTTTGTACAAGTGTGTACAAGTTTGTAAAAGGTTGTACATGTGTGTACAAGGGTGTACAAGTGTGTACAAGGGTGCACAAGTGTGTACAAGGGTGTACAATCGTGTACAAGCTTGTACAAGTGTGTACAAGGGTGTACAGGTTTGTACAAGGTTGTACAAGTGTGTACAAGGGTGTACAAATGTATACAAGGATGTAAAAGTTTGTACAAGTGTGTACAAGTTTGTACAAGGTTGTACAAGTAAGTACAAGTTTGTACAAGAATGTACAAGTGTGTACAAGGTTTTACAATTGTGTAAAAGGTTGTACAAGTGTGTACAAGGTTGTGCAAGTGTGTACAAGCTTGTACAAGTGTGTACAAGGTTGTACAAGTGTGTACAAGGTTGTACAAGTGTGTACAAGCTTGTACAAGTGTGTACAAGGTTGTACAAGTGTGTACAAGGTTGTTCAAGTGTGTACATGTTTGTACAAGTGTGTTTAAGTTTGTACAAGGTTGTACAAATGTGTACAAGGGTGTACAAAAGTGTTCAAGGGTGCACAAGTTTGTACAAGGGTGTACAAGTGTGTACAAGCTTGTACAAGTGTGTACAAGCTTGTACAAGTGTGTACAAGCTTGTACAAGTGTGTACAAGGGTGTACAGGTTTGTACAAGGTTGTACAAGTGTGTACAAGGGTGTACAAGTATGTACAAGAATGTAAAATTTTGTACAAGTGTGTACAAGGGTGTACAAGTGTGTACAAGGTTGTAAAAGTTTGTACAAGGTTTTACAATTGTGTACAAGGTTGTACAAGTGTGTACAAGGTTGTACAAGTGTGTACGAGGTTGTACAAGTGTGTACAAGGTTGTACAAGTGTGTACAAGGTTGTACAAGTGTACACAAGTTTGTACAAGTGTGTACAAGTTTGTACAAGTGTGTACAAGTTTGTACAAGGTTGTACAAATGTGTACAAGGGTGTACAAAAGTGTACAAGGGTGCACAAGTTTGTACAAGGGTGTACAAGTGTGTACAAGCTTGTACAAGTGTGTACAAGCTTGTACAAGTGTGTACAAGGGTGTACAGGTTTGTACAAGGTTGTACAAGTGTGTACAAGGGTGTACAAGTATGTACAAGAATGTACAATTTTGTACAAGTGTGTACAAGTTTGTAAAAGGTTGTACAAGTGTGTACAAGGGTGTACACGTGTGTACAAGGTTGTACAAGTGTGTACAAGCTTGAACAAGTGTGTACAAGGTTGTACAAGTGTGTACAAGGTTGTACAAGTGTGTACAAGGTTGTACAAGTGTGTACAAGGTTGCACAAGTGTGTACAAGAGTGTACAATCGTGTACAAGCTTGTACAAGTGTGTACAAGGGTGTACAGGTTTGTACAAGGTTGTACAAGTGTGTACAAGGTTGTACAAGTGTGTACAAGGGTGTACAAGTTTGTACAAGTGTGTACAAGTTTGTACAAGTGTGTACAAGTTTGTACAAGTTTGTACAAATGTATACAAGGGTGTACAAAAGTGTACAAGGGTGCACAAGTTTGTACAAGGGTGTACAAGTGTGTACAAGCTTGTACAAGTGTGTACAAGCTTGTACAAGTGTGAACAAGGGTGTACAGGTTTGTACAATTTTGTACAAGTGTTTACAAGGGTGTACAAGTATGTACAAGAATGTACAAGTTTGTACAAGTGTGTACAAGTTTGTAAAAGGTTGTACATGTGTGTACAAGGGTGTACAAGTGTGTACAAGGGTGCACAAGTGTGTACAAGGGTGTACAATCGTGTACAAGCTTGTACAAGTGTGTACAAGGGTGTACAGGTTTGTACAAGGTTGTACAAGTGTGTACAAGTGTGTACAAATGTATACAAGGATGTAAAAGTTTGTACAAGTGTGTACAAGTTTGTACAAGGTTGTACAAGTAAGTACAAGTTTGTACAAGAATGTACAAGTGTGTACAAGGTTTTACAATTGTGTAAAAGGTTGTACAAGTGTGTACAAGGTTGTACAAGTGTGTACAAGGTTGTACAAGTGTGTACAAGCTTGTACAAGTGTGTACAAGGTTGTACAAGTGTGTACAAGCTTGTACAAGTGTGTACAAGGTTGTACAAGTGTGTACAAGGTTGTACAAGTGTGTACAAGCTTGTACAAGTGTGTACAAGCTTGTACAAGTGTGTACAAGGGTGTACAGGTTTGTACAAGGTTATACAAGTGTGTACAAGGGTGTACAAGAATGTAAAATTTTGTACAAGTGTGTACAAGGGTGTACAAGTGTGTACAAGGTTGTACAAGTGTGTACAAGGTTTTACAATTGTGTACAAGGTTGTACAAGTGTGTACAAGGTTGTACAAGTGTGTACGAGGTTGTACAAGTGTGTACAAGGTTGTACAAGTGTGTACAAGGTTGTACAAGTGTGTACAAGGTTGTACAAGTGTACACAAGTTTGTACAAGTGTGTACAAGTTTGTACAAGTGTGTACAAGTTTGTACAAGGTTGTACAAATGTGTACAAGGGTGTACAAAAGTGTACAAGGGTGCACAAGTTTGTACAAGGGTGTACAAGTGTGTACAAGCTTGTACAAGTGTGTACAAGCTTGTACAAGTGTGTACAAGCTTGTACAAGTGTGTACAAGGGTGTACAGGTTTGTACAAGGTTGTAAAAGTGTGTACAAGGGTGTACAAGTATGTACAAGAATGTACAATTTTGTACAAGTGTGTACAAGTTTGTAAAAGGTTGTACAAGTGTGTACAAGGGTGTACAAGTGTGTACAAGGTTGTACAAGTGTGTACAAGCTTGAACAAGTGTGTACAAGGTTGTACAAGTGTGTACAAGGTTGTACAAGTGTGTACAAGGTTGCACAAGTGTGTACAAGAGTGTACAATCGTGTACAAGCTTGTACAAGTGTGTACATAGGTGTACAGGTTTGTACAAGGTTGTACAAGTGTGTACAAGGTTGTACAAGTGTGTACAAGGGTGTACAAGTTTGTACAAGTGTGTACAAGTTTGTACAAGTGTGTACAAGTTTGTACAAGTTTGTACAAATGTATACAAGGGTGTACAAAAGTGTACAAGGGTGCACAAGTTTGTACAAGGGTGTACAAGTGTGTACAAGCTTGTACAAGTGTGTACAAGCTTGTACAAGTGTGTACAAGGGTGTACAGGTTTGTACAATTTTGTACAAGTGTTTACAAGGGTGTACAAGTATGTACAAGAATGTACAAGTTTGTACAAGTGTGTACAAGTTTGTAAAAGGTTGTACATGTGTGTACAAGGGTGTACAAGTGTGTACAAGGGTGCACAAGTGTGTACAAGGGTGTACAATCGTGTACAAGCTTGTACAAGTGTGTACAAGGGTGTACAGGTTTGTACAAGGTTGTACAAGTGTGTACAAGGGTGTACAAATGTATACAAGGATGTAAAAGTTTGTACAAGTGTGTACAAGTTTGTACAAGGTTGTACAAGTTTGTACAAGGTTGTACAAGTGTGTACAAGGTTGTACAAGTGTGTACAAGGGTGTACAAGTTTGTACAAGTGTGTACAAGTTTGTACAAGAATGTACAAGTGTGTACAAGGTTTTACAATTGTGTAAAAGGTTGTACAAGTGTGTACAAGGTTGTACAAGTGTGTACAAGCTTGTACAAGTGTGTACAAGGTTGTACAAGTGTGTACAAGGTTGTACAAGTGTGTACAAGCTTGTACAAGTGTGTACAAGGTTGTACAAGTGTGTACAAGGTTGTTCAAGTGTGTACATGTTTGTACAAGTGTGTTTAAGTTTGTACAAGGTTGAACAAATGTGTACAAGGGTGTACAAAAGTGTTCAAGGGTGCACAAGTTTGTACAAGGGTGTACAAGTGTGTACAAGCTTGTACAAGTGTGTACAAGCTTGTACAAGTGTGTACAAGCTTGTACAAGTGTGTACAAGGGTGTACAGGTTTGTACAAGGTTGTACAAGTGTGTACAAGGGTGTACAAGTATGTACAAGAATGTAAAATTGTGTACAAGTGTGTACAAGGGTGTACAAGTGTGTACAAGGTTGTAAAAGTGTGTACAAGGTTTTACAATTGTGTACAAGGTTGTACAAGTGTGTACAAGGTTGTACAAGTGTGTACGAGGTTGTACAAGTGTGTACAAGGTTGTACAAGTGTGTACAAGGTTGTACAAGTGTGTACAAGGTTGTACAAGTGTACACAAGTTTGTACAAGTGTGTACAAGTTTGTACAAGTGTGTACAAGTTTGTACAAGGTTGTACAAATGTGTACAAGGGTGTACAAAAGTGTACAAGGGTGCACAAGTTTGTACAAGGGTGTACAAGTGTGTACAAGCTTGTACAAGTGTGTACAAGCTTGTACAAGTGTGTACAAGCTTGTACAAGTGTGTACAAGGGTGTACAGGTTTGTACAAGGTTGTACAAGTGTGTACAAGGGTGTACAAGTATGTACAAGAATGTACAATTTTGTACAAGTGTGTACAAGTTTGTAAAAGGTTGTACAAGTGTGTACAAGGGTGTACAAGTGTGTACAAGGTTGTACAAGTGTGTACAAGCTTGAACAAGTGTGTACAAGGTTGTACAAGTGTGTACAAGGTTGTACAAGTGTGTACAAGGTTGCACAAGTGTGTAAAAGAGTGTACAATCGTGTACAAGCTTGTACAAGTGTGTACAAGGGTGTACAGGTTTGTACAAGGTTGTACAAGTGTGTACAAGGTTGTACAAGTGTGTACAGGGGTGTACAAGTTTGTACAAGTGTGTACAAGTTTGTACAAGTGTGTACAAGTTTGTACAAGTTTGTACAAATGTATACAAGGGTGTACAAAAGTGTACAAGGGTGCACAAGTTTGTACAAGGGTGTACAAGTGTGTACAAGCTTGTACAAGTGTGTACAAGCTTGTACAAGTGTGTACAAGGGTGTACAGGTTTGTACAATTTTGTACAAGTGTTTACAAGGGTGTACAAGTATGTACAAGAATGTACAAGTTTGTACAAGTGTGTACAAGTTTGTAAAAGGTTGTACATGTGTGTACAAGGGTGTATAAGTGTGTACAAGAATGTACAAGTTTGTACAAGTGTGTACAAGTTTGTAAAAGGTTGTACATGTGTGTACAAGGGTGTACAAGTGTGTACAAGGGTGCACAAGTGTGTACAAGGGTGTACAATCGTGTACAAGCTTGTACAAGTGTGTACAAGGGTGTACAGGTTTGTACAAGGTTGTACAAGTGTGTACAAGGGTGTACAAATGTATACAAGGATGTAAAAGTTTGTACAAGTGTGTACAAGTTTGTACAAGTTTGTACAAGTAAGTACAAGTTTGTACAAGAATGTACAAGTGTGTACAAGGTTTTACAATTGTGTAAAAGGTTGTACAAGTGTGTACAAGGTTGTACAAGTGTGTACAAGCTTGTACAAGTGTGTACAAGGTTGTACAAGTGTGTACAAGGTTGTACAAGTGTGTACAAGGTTGTACAAGTGTGTACAAGCTTGTACAAGTGTGTACAAGGTTGTACAAGTGTGTACAAGGTTGTTCAAGTGTGTACATGTTTGTACAAGTGTGTTTAAGTTTGTACAAGGTTGTACAAATGTGTACAAGGGTGTACAAAAGTGTTCAAGGGTGCACAAGTGTGTACAAGGGTGTACAATCGTGTACAAGCTTGTACAAGTGTGTACAAGGGTGTACAGGTTTGTACAAGGTTGTACAAGTGTGTACAAGGGTGTACAAATGTATACAAGGATGTAAAAGTTTGTACAAGGGTGTACAAGTGTGTACAAGCTTGTACAAGTGTGTACAAGCTTGTACAAGTGTGTACAAGCTTGTACAAGTGTGTACAAGGGTGTACAGGTTTGTACAAGGTTGTACAAGTGTGTACAAGGGTGTACAAGTATGTACAAGAATGTAAAATTTTGTACAAGTGTGTACAAGGGTGTACAAGTGTGTACAAGGTTGTACAAGTGTGTACAAGGTTTTACAATTGTGTACAAGGTTGTAAAAGTTTGTACAAGGTTTTACAATTGTGTACAAGGTTGTACAAGTGTGTACAAGGTTGTACAAGTGTGTACGAGGTTGTACAAGTGTGTACAAGGTTGTACAAGTGTGTACAAGGTTGTACAAGTGTACACAAGTTTGTACAAGTGTGTACAAGTTTGTACAAGTGTGTACAAGTTTGTACAAGGTTGTACAAATGTGTACAAGGGTGTACAAAAGTGTACAAGGGTGCACAAGTTTGTACAAGGGTGTACAAGTGTGTACAAGCTTGTACAAGTGTGTACAAGCTTGTACAAGTGTGTACAAGGGTGTACAGGTTTGTACAAGGTTGTACAAGTGTGTACAAGGGTGTACAAGTATGTACAAGAATGTACAATTTTGTACAAGTGTGTACAAGTTTGTAAAAGGTTGTACAAGTGTGTACAAGGGTGTACACGTGTGTACAAGGTTGTACAAGTGTGTACAAGCTTGAACAAGTGTGTACAAGGTTGTACAAGTGTGTACAAGGTTGTACAAGTGTGTACAAGGTTGTACAAGTGTGTACAAGGTTGCACAAGTGTGTACAAGAGTGTACAATCGTGTACAAGCTTGTACAAGTGTGTACAAGGGTGTACAGGTTTGTACAAGGTTGTACAAGTGTGTACAAGGTTGTACAAGTGTGTACAAGGGTGTACAAGTTTGTACAAGTGTGTACAAGTTTGTACAAGTGTGTACAAGTTTGTACAAGTTTGTACAAATGTATACAAGGGTGTACAAAAGTGTACAAGGGTGCACAAGTTTGTACAAGGGTGTACAAGTGTGTACAAGCTTGTACAAGTGTGTACAAGCTTGTACAAGTGTGAACAAGGGTGTACAGGTTTGTACAATTTTGTACAAGTGTTTACAAGGGTGTACAAGTATGTACAAGAATGTACAAGTTTGTACAAGTGTGTACAAGTTTGTAAAAGGTTGTACATGTGTGTACAAGGGTGTACAAGTGTGTACAAGGGTGCACAAGTGTGTACAAGGGTGTACAATCGTGTACAAGCTTGTACAAGTGTGTACAAGGGTGTACAGGTTTGTACAAGGTTGTACAAGTGTGTACAAGTGTGTACAAATGTATACAAGGATGTAAAAGTTTGTACAAGTGTGTACAAGTTTGTACAAGGTTGTACAAGTAAGTACAAGTTTGTACAAGAATGTACAAGTGTGTACAAGGTTTTACAATTGTGTAAAAGGTTGTACAAGTGTGTACAAGGTTGTACAAGTGTGTACAAGGTTGTACAAGTGTGTACAAGCTTGTACAAGTGTGTACAAGGTTGTACAAGTGTGTACAAGCTTGTACAAGTGTGTACAAGGTTGTACAAGTGTGTACAAGGTTGTACAAGTGTGTACAAGCTTGTACAAGTGTGTACAAGCTTGTACAAGTGTGTACAAGGGTGTACAGGTTTGTACAAGGTTATACAAGTGTGTACAAGGGTGTACAAGAATGTAAAATTTTGTACAAGTGTGTACAAGGGTGTACAAGTGTGTACAAGGTTGTACAAGTGTGTACAAGGTTTTACAATTGTGTACAAGGTTGTACAAGTGTGTACAAGGTTGTACAAGTGTGTACGAGGTTGTACAAGTGTGTACAAGGTTGTACAAGTGTGTACAAGGTTGTACAAGTGTGTACAAGGTTGTACAAGTGTACACAAGTTTGTACAAGTGTGTACAAGTTTGTACAAGTGTGTACAAGTTTGTACAAGGTTGTACAAATGTGTACAAGGGTGTACAAAAGTGTACAAGGGTGCACAAGTTTGTACAAGGGTGTACAAGTGTGTACAAGCTTGTACAAGTGTGTACAAGCTTGTACAAGTGTGTACAAGCTTGTACAAGTGTGTACAAGGGTGTACAGGTTTGTACAAGGTTGTAAAAGTGTGTACAAGGGTGTACAAGTATGTACAAGAATGTACAATTTTGTACAAGTGTGTACAAGTTTGTAAAAGGTTGTACAAGTGTGTACAAGGGTGTACAAGTGTGTACAAGGTTGTAAAAGTGTGTACAAGCTTGAACAAGTGTGTACAAGGTTGTACAAGTGTGTACAAGGTTGTACAAGTGTGTACAAGGTTGCACAAGTGTGTACAAGAGTGTACAATCGTGTACAAGCTTGTACAAGTGTGTACATAGGTGTACAGGTTTGTACAAGGTTGTACAAGTGTGTACAAGGTTGTACAAGTGTGTACAAGGGTGTACAAGTTTGTACAAGTGTGTACAAGTTTGTACAAGTGTGTACAAGTTTGTACAAGTTTGTACAAATGTATACAAGGGTGTACAAAAGTGTACAAGGGTGCACAAGTTTGTACAAGGGTGTACAAGTGTGTACAAGCTTGTACAAGTGTGTACAAGCTTGTACAAGTGTGTACAAGGGTGTACAGGTTTGTACAATTTTGTACAAGTGTTTACAAGGGTGTACAAGTATGTACAAGAATGTACAAGTTTGTACAAGTGTGTACAAGTTTGTAAAAGGTTGTACATGTGTGTACAAGGGTGTACAAGTGTGTACAAGGGTGCACAAGTGTGTACAAGGGTGTACAATCGTGTACAAGCTTGTACAAGTGTGTACAAGGGTGTACAGGTTTGTACAAGGTTGTACAAGTGTGTACAAGGGTGTACAAATGTATACAAGGATGTAAAAGTTTGTACAAGTGTGTACAAGTTTGTACAAGGTTGTACAAGTTTGTACAAGGTTGTACAAGTGTGTACAAGGTTGTACAAGTGTGTACAAGGGTGTACAAGTTTGTACAAGTGTGTACAAGTTTGTACAAGAATGTACAAGTGTGTACAAGGTTTTACAATTGTGTAAAAGGTTGTACAAGTGTGTACAAGGTTGTACAAGTGTGTACAAGCTTGTACAAGTGTGTACAAGGTTGTACAAGTGTGTACAAGGTTGTACAAGTGTGTACAAGCTTGTACAAGTGTGTACAAGGTTGTACAAGTGTGTACAAGGTTGTTCAAGTGTGTACATGTTTGTACAAGTGTGTTTAAGTTTGTACAAGGTTGAACAAATGTGTACAAGGGTGTACAAAAGTGTTCAAGGGTGCACAAGTTTGTACAAGGGTGTACAAGTGTGTACAAGCTTGTACAAGTGTGTACAAGCTTGTACAAGTGTGTACAAGCTTGTACAAGTGTGTACAAGGGTGTACAGGTTTGTACAAGGTTGTACAAGTGTGTACAAGGGTGTACAAGTATGTACAAGAATGTAAAATTGTGTACAAGTGTGTACAAGGGTGTACAAGTGTGTACAAGGTTGTAAAAGTGTGTACAAGGTTTTACAATTGTGTACAAGGTTGTACAAGTGTGTACAAGGTTGTACAAGTGTGTACAAGGTTTTACAATTGTGTACAAGGTTGTACAAGTGTGTACAAGGGTGTACAGGTTTGTACAAGGTTGTACAAGTGTGTACAAGGGTGTACAAGTATGTACAAGAATGTACAATTTTGTACAAGTGTGTACAAGTTTGTAAAAGGTTGTACAAGTGTGTACAAGGGTGTACAAGTGTGTACAAGGTTGTACAAGTGTGTACAAGCTTGAACAAGTGTGTACAAGGTTGTACAAGTGTGTACAAGGTTGTACAAGTGTGTACAAGGTTGCACAAGTGTGTAAAAGAGTGTACAATCGTGTACAAGCTTGTACAAGTGTGTACAAGGGTGTACAGGTTTGTACAAGGTTGTACAAGTGTGTACAAGGTTGTACAAGTGTGTACAGGGGTGTACAAGTTTGTACAAGTGTGTACAAGTTTGTACAAGTGTGTACAAGTTTGTACAAGTTTGTACAAATGTATACAAGGGTGTACAAAAGTGTACAAGGGTGCACAAGTTTGTACAAGGGTGTACAAGTGTGTACAAGCTTGTACAAGTGTGTACAAGCTTGTACAAGTGTGTACAAGGGTGTACAGGTTTGTACAATTTTGTACAAGTGTTTACAAGGGTGTACAAGTATGTACAAGAATGTACAAGTTTGTACAAGTGTGTACAAGTTTGTAAAAGGTTGTACATGTGTGTACAAGGGTGTATAAGTGTGTACAAGAATGTACAAGTTTGTACAAGTGTGTACAAGTTTGTAAAAGGTTGTACATGTGTGTACAAGGGTGTACAAGTGTGTACAAGGGTGCACAAGTGTGTACAAGGGTGTACAATCGTGTACAAGCTTGTACAAGTGTGTACAAGGGTGTACAGGTTTGTACAAGGTTGTACAAGTGTGTACAAGGGTGTACAAATGTATACAAGGATGTAAAAGTTTGTACAAGTGTGTACAAGTTTGTACAAGTTTGTACAAGTAAGTACAAGTTTGTACAAGAATGTACAAGTGTGTACAAGGTTTTACAATTGTGTAAAAGGTTGTACAAGTGTGTACAAGGTTGTACAAGTGTGTACAAGCTTGTACAAGTGTGTACAAGGTTGTACAAGTGTGTACAAGGTTGTACAAGTGTGTACAAGGTTGTACAAGTGTGTACAAGCTTGTACAAGTGTGTACAAGGTTGTACAAGTGTGTACAAGGTTGTTCAAGTGTGTACATGTTTGTACAAGTGTGTTTAAGTTTGTACAAGGTTGTACAAATGTGTACAAGGGTGTACAAAAGTGTTCAAGGGTGCACAAGTGTGTACAAGTGTGTACAATCGTGTACAAGCTTGTACAAGTGTGTACAAGGGTGTACAGGTTTGTACAAGGTTGTACAAGTGTGTACAAGGGTGTACAAATGTATACAAGGATGTAAAAGTTTGTACAAGGGTGTACAAGTGTGTACAAGCTTGTACAAGTGTGTACAAGCTTGTACAAGTGTGTACAAGCTTGTACAAGTGTGTACAAGGGTGTACAGGTTTGTACAAGGTTGTACAAGTGTGTACAAGGGTGTACAAGTATGTACAAGAATGTAAAATTTTGTACAAGTGTGTACAAGGGTGTACAAGTGTGTACAAGGTTGTACAAGTGTGTACAAGGTTTTACAATTGTGTACAAGGTTGTAAAAGTTTGTACAAGGTTTTACAATTGTGTACAAGGTTGTACAAGTGTGTACAAGGTTGTACAAGTGTGTACGAGGTTGTACAAGTGTGTACAAGGTTGTACAAGTGTGTACAAGGTTGTACAAGTGTACACAAGTTTGTACAAGTGTGTACAAGTTTGTACAAGTGTGTACAAGTTTGTACAAGGTTGTACAAATGTGTACAAGGGTGTACAAAAGTGTACAAGGGTGCACAAGTTTGTACAAGGGTGTACAAGTGTGTACAAGCTTGTACAAGTGTGTACAAGCTTGTACAAGTGTGTACAAGGGTGTACAGGTTTGTACAAGGTTGTACAAGTGTGTACAAGGGTGTACAAGTATGTACAAGAATGTACAATTTTGTACAAGTGTGTACAAGTTTGTAAAAGGTTGTACAAGTGTGTACAAGGGTGTACACGTGTGTACAAGGTTGTACAAGTGTGTACAAGCTTGAACAAGTGTGTACAAGGTTGTACAAGTGTGTACAAGGTTGTACAAGTGTGTACAAGGTTGTACAAGTGTGTACAAGGTTGCACAAGTGTGTACAAGAGTGTACAATCGTGTACAAGCTTGTACAAGTGTGTACAAGGGTGTACAGGTTTGTACAAGGTTGTACAAGTGTGTACAAGGTTGTACAAGTGTGTACAAGGGTGTACAAGTTTGTACAAGTGTGTACAAGTTTGTACAAGTGTGTACAAGTTTGTACAAGTTTGTACAAATGTATACAAGGGTGTACAAAAGTGTACAAGGGTGCACAAGTTTGTACAAGGGTGTACAAGTGTGTACAAGCTTGTACAAGTGTGTACAAGCTTGTACAAGTGTGAACAAGGGTGTACAGGTTTGTACAATTTTGTACAAGTGTTTACAAGGGTGTACAAGTATGTACAAGAATGTACAAGTTTGTACAAGTGTGTACAAGTTTGTAAAAGGTTGTACATGTGTGTACAAGGGTGTACAAGTGTGTACAAGGGTGCACAAGTGTGTACAAGGGTGTACAATCGTGTACAAGCTTGTACAAGTGTGTACAAGGGTGTACAGGTTTGTACAAGGTTGTACAAGTGTGTACAAGTGTGTACAAATGTATACAAGGATGTAAAAGTTTGTACAAGTGTGTACAAGTTTGTACAAGGTTGTACAAGTAAGTACAAGTTTGTACAAGAATGTACAAGTGTGTACAAGGTTTTACAATTGTGTAAAAGGTTGTACAAGTGTGTACAAGGTTGTACAAGTGTGTACAAGGTTGTACAAGTGTGTACAAGCTTGTACAAGTGTGTACAAGGTTGTACAAGTGTGTACAAGCTTGTACAAGTGTGTACAAGGTTGTACAAGTGTGTACAAGGTTGTACAAGTGTGTACAAGCTTGTACAAGTGTGTACAAGCTTGTACAAGTGTGTACAAGGGTGTACAGGTTTGTACAAGGTTATACAAGTGTGTACAAGGGTGTACAAGAATGTAAAATTTTGTACAAGTGTGTACAAGGGTGTACAAGTGTGTACAAGGTTGTACAAGTGTGTACAAGGTTTTACAATTGTGTACAAGGTTGTACAAGTGTGTACAAGGTTGTACAAGTGTGTACGAGGTTGTACAAGTGTGTACAAGGTTGTACAAGTGTGTACAAGGTTGTACAAGTGTGTACAAGGTTGTACAAGTGTACACAAGTTTGTACAAGTGTGTACAAGTTTGTACAAGTGTGTACAAGTTTGTACAAGGTTGTACAAATGTGTACAAGGGTGTACAAAAGTGTACAAGGGTGCACAAGTTTGTACAAGGGTGTACAAGTGTGTACAAGCTTGTACAAGTGTGTACAAGCTTGTACAAGTGTGTACAAGCTTGTACAAGTGTGTACAAGGGTGTACAGGTTTGTACAAGGTTGTAAAAGTGTGTACAAGGGTGTACAAGTATGTACAAGAATGTACAATTTTGTACAAGTGTGTACAAGTTTGTAAAAGGTTGTACAAGTGTGTACAAGGGTGTACAAGTGTGTACAAGGTTGTAAAAGTGTGTACAAGCTTGAACAAGTGTGTACAAGGTTGTACAAGTGTGTACAAGGTTGTACAAGTGTGTACAAGGTTGCACAAGTGTGTACAAGAGTGTACAATCGTGTACAAGCTTGTACAAGTGTGTACATAGGTGTACAGGTTTGTACAAGGTTGTACAAGTGTGTACAAGGTTGTACAAGTGTGTACAAGGGTGTACAAGTTTGTACAAGTGTGTACAAGTTTGTACAAGTGTGTACAAGTTTGTACAAGTTTGTACAAATGTATACAAGGGTGTACAAAAGTGTACAAGGGTGCACAAGTTTGTACAAGGGTGTACAAGTGTGTACAAGCTTGTACAAGTGTGTACAAGCTTGTACAAGTGTGTACAAGGGTGTACAGGTTTGTACAATTTTGTACAAGTGTTTACAAGGGTGTACAAGTATGTACAAGAATGTACAAGTTTGTACAAGTGTGTACAAGTTTGTAAAAGGTTGTACATGTGTGTACAAGGGTGTACAAGTGTGTACAAGGGTGCACAAGTGTGTACAAGGGTGTACAATCGTGTACAAGCTTGTACAAGTGTGTACAAGGGTGTACAGGTTTGTACAAGGTTGTACAAGTGTGTACAAGGGTGTACAAATGTATACAAGGATGTAAAAGTTTGTACAAGTGTGTACAAGTTTGTACAAGGTTGTACAAGTTTGTACAAGGTTGTACAAGTGTGTACAAGGTTGTACAAGTGTGTACAAGGGTGTACAAGTTTGTACAAGTGTGTACAAGTTTGTACAAGAATGTACAAGTGTGTACAAGGTTTTACAATTGTGTAAAAGGTTGTACAAGTGTGTACAAGGTTGTACAAGTGTGTACAAGCTTGTACAAGTGTGTACAAGGTTGTACAAGTGTGTACAAGGTTGTACAAGTGTGTACAAGCTTGTACAAGTGTGTACAAGGTTGTACAAGTGTGTACAAGGTTGTTCAAGTGTGTACATGTTTGTACAAGTGTGTTTAAGTTTGTACAAGGTTGAACAAATGTGTACAAGGGTGTACAAAAGTGTTCAAGGGTGCACAAGTTTGTACAAGGGTGTACAAGTGTGTACAAGCTTGTACAAGTGTGTACAAGCTTGTACAAGTGTGTACAAGCTTGTACAAGTGTGTACAAGGGTGTACAGGTTTGTACAAGGTTGTACAAGTGTGTACAAGGGTGTACAAGTATGTACAAGAATGTAAAATTGTGTACAAGTGTGTACAAGGGTGTACAAGTGTGTACAAGGTTGTAAAAGTGTGTACAAGGTTTTACAATTGTGTACAAGGTTGTACAAGTGTGTACAAGGTTGTACAAGTGTGTACAAGGTTTTACAATTGTGTACAAGGTTGTACAAGTGTGTACAAGGGTGTACAGGTTTGTACAAGGTTGTACAAGTGTGTACAAGGGTGTACAAGTATGTACAAGAATGTACAATTTTGTACAAGTGTGTACAAGTTTGTAAAAGGTTGTACAAGTGTGTACAAGGGTGTACAAGTGTGTACAAGGTTGTACAAGTGTGTACAAGCTTGAACAAGTGTGTACAAGGTTGTACAAGTGTGTACAAGGTTGTACAAGTGTGTACAAGGTTGCACAAGTGTGTAAAAGAGTGTACAATCGTGTACAAGCTTGTACAAGTGTGTACAAGGGTGTACAGGTTTGTACAAGGTTGTACAAGTGTGTACAAGGTTGTACAAGTGTGTACAGGGGTGTACAAGTTTGTACAAGTGTGTACAAGTTTGTACAAGTGTGTACAAGTTTGTACAAGTTTGTACAAATGTATACAAGGGTGTACAAAAGTGTACAAGGGTGCACAAGTTTGTACAAGGGTGTACAAGTGTGTACAAGCTTGTACAAGTGTGTACAAGCTTGTACAAGTGTGTACAAGGGTGTACAGGTTTGTACAATTTTGTACAAGTGTTTACAAGGGTGTACAAGTATGTACAAGAATGTACAAGTTTGTACAAGTGTGTACAAGTTTGTAAAAGGTTGTACATGTGTGTACAAGGGTGTATAAGTGTGTACAAGAATGTACAAGTTTGTACAAGTGTGTACAAGTTTGTAAAAGGTTGTACATGTGTGTACAAGGGTGTACAAGTGTGTACAAGGGTGCACAAGTGTGTACAAGGGTGTACAATCGTGTACAAGCTTGTACAAGTGTGTACAAGGGTGTACAGGTTTGTACAAGGTTGTACAAGTGTGTACAAGGGTGTACAAATGTATACAAGGATGTAAAAGTTTGTACAAGTGTGTACAAGTTTGTACAAGTTTGTACAAGTAAGTACAAGTTTGTACAAGAATGTACAAGTGTGTACAAGGTTTTACAATTGTGTAAAAGGTTGTACAAGTGTGTACAAGGTTGTACAAGTGTGTACAAGCTTGTACAAGTGTGTACAAGGTTGTACAAGTGTGTACAAGGTTGTACAAGTGTGTACAAGGTTGTACAAGTGTGTACAAGCTTGTACAAGTGTGTACAAGGTTGTACAAGTGTGTACAAGGTTGTTCAAGTGTGTACATGTTTGTACAAGTGTGTTTAAGTTTGTACAAGGTTGTACAAATGTGTACAAGGGTGTACAAAAGTGTTCAAGGGTGCACAAGTGTGTACAAGGGTGTACAATCGTGTACAAGCTTGTACAAGTGTGTACAAGGGTGTACAGGTTTGTACAAGGTTGTACAAGTGTGTACAAGGGTGTACAAATGTATACAAGGATGTAAAAGTTTGTACAAGGGTGTACAAGTGTGTACAAGCTTGTACAAGTGTGTACAAGCTTGTACAAGTGTGTACAAGCTTGTACAAGTGTGTACAAGGGTGTACAGGTTTGTACAAGGTTGTACAAGTGTGTACAAGGGTGTACAAGTATGTACAAGAATGTAAAATTTTGTACAAGTGTGTACAAGGGTGTACAAGTGTGTACAAGGTTGTACAAGTGTGTACAAGGTTTTACAATTGTGTACAAGGTTGTACAAGTGTGTACAAGGTTGTACAAGTGTGTACGAGGTTGTACAAGTGTGTACAAGGTTGTACAAGTGTGTACAAGGTTGTACAAGTGTGTACAAGGTTGTACAAGTGTACACAAGTTCGTACAAGTGTGTACAAGTTTGTACAAGTGTGTACAAGTTTGTACAAGGTTGTACAAATGTGTACAAGGGTGTACAAAAGTGTACAAGGGTGCACAAGTTTGTACAAGGGTGTACAAGTGTGTACAAGCTTGTACAAGTGTGTACAAGCTTGTACAAGTGTGTACAAGCTTGTACAAGTGTGTACAAGGGTGTACAGGTTTGTACAAGGTTGTACAAGTGTGTACAAGGGTGTACAAGTATGTACAAGAATGTACAATTTTGTACAAGTGTGTACAAGTTTGTAAAAGGTTGTACAAGTGTGTACAAGGGTGTACAAGTGTGTACAAGGTTGTACAAGTGTGTACAAGCTTGAACAAGTGTGTACAAGGTTGTACAAGTGTGTACAAGGTTGTACAAGTGTGTACAAGGTTGCACAAGTGTGTACAAGAGTGTACAATCGTGTACAAGCTTGTACAAGTGTGTACAAGGGTGTACAGGTTTGTACAAGGTTGTACAAGTGTGTACAAGGTTGTACAAGTGTGTACAAGGGTGTACAAGTTTGTACAAGTGTGTACAAGTTTTTACAAGTGTGTACAAGTTTGTACAAGTTTGTACAAATGTATACAAAGGTGTACAAAAGTGTACAAGGGTGCACAAGTGTGTACAAGCTTGTACAAGTGTGTACAAGGGTGTACAGGTTTGTACAATTTTGTTCAAGTGTTTACAAGGGTGTACAAGTATGTACAAGAATGTACAAGTTTGTACAAGTGTGTACAAGTTTGTAAAAGGTTGTACATGTGTGTACAAGGGTGTACAAGTGTGTACAAGGGTGCACAAGTGTGTACAAGGGTGTACAATCGTGTACAAGCTTGTACAAGTGTGTACAAGGGTGTACAGGTTTGTACAAGGTTGTACAAGTGTGTACAAGGGTGTACAAATGTATACAAGGATGTAAAAGTTTGTACAAGTGTGTACAAGTTTGTACAAGGTTGTACAAGTAAGTACAAGTTTGTACAAGAATGTACAAGTGTGTACAAGGTTTTACAATTGTGTAAAAGGTTGTACAAGTGTGTACAAGGTTGTGCAAGTGTGTACAAGCTTGTACAAGTGTGTACAAGGTTGTACAAGTGTGTACAAGGTTGTACAAGTGTGTACAAGCTTGTACAAGTGTGTACAAGGTTGTACAAGTGTGTACAAGGTTGTTCAAGTGTGTACATGTTTGTACAAGTGTGTTTAAGTTTGTACAAGGTTGTACAAATGTGTACAAGGGTGTACAAAAGTGTTCAAGGGTGCACAAGTTTGTACAAGGGTGTACAAGTGTGTACAAGCTTGTACAAGTGTGTACAAGCTTGTACAAGTGTGTACAAGCTTGTACAAGTGTGTACAAGGGTGTACAGGTTTGTACAAGGTTGTACAAGTGTGTACAAGGGTGTACAAGTATGTACAAGAATGTAAAATTTTGTACAAGTGTGTACAAGGGTGTACAAGTGTGTACAAGGTTGTAAAAGTCTGTACAAGGTTTTACAATTGTGTACAAGGTTGTACAAGTGTGTACAAGGTTGTACAAGTGTGTACGAGGTTGTACAAGTGTGTACAAGGTTGTACAAGTGTGTACAAGGTTGTACAAGTGTACACAAGTTTGTACAAGTGTGTACAAGTTTGTACAAGTGTGTACAAGTTTGTACAAGGTTGTACAAATGTGTACAAGGGTGTACAAAAGTGTACAAGGGTGCACAAGTTTGTACAAGGGTGTACAAGTGTGTACAAGCTTGTACAAGTGTGTACAAGCTTGTACAAGTGTGTACAAGTGTGTACAGGTTTGTACAAGGTTGTACAAGTGTGTACAAGGGTGTACAAGTATGTACAAGAATGTACAATTTTGTACAAGTGTGTACAAGTTTGTAAAAGGTTGTACAAGTGTGTACAAGGGTGTACAAGTGTGTACAAGGTTGTACAAGTGTGTACAAGCTTGAACAAGTGTGTACAAGGTTGTACAAGTGTGTACAAGGTTGTACAAGTGTGTACAAGGTTGTACAAGTGTGTACAAGGGTGTACAAGTTTGTACAAGTGTGTACAAGTTTGTACAAGTGTGTACAAGTTTGTACAAGTTTGTACAAATGTATACAAGGGTGTACAAAAGTGTACAAGGGTGCACAAGTTTGTACAAGGGTGTACAAGTGTGTACAAGCTTGTACAAGTGTGTACAAGCTTGTACAAGTGTGTACAAGGGTGTACAGGTTTGTACAATTTTGTACAAGTGTTTACAAGGGTGTACAAGTATGTACAAGAATGTACAAGTTTGTACAAGTGTGTACAAGTTTGTAAAAGGTTGTACATGTGTGTACAAGGGTGTACAAGTGTGTACAAGGGTGCACAAGTGTGTACAAGGGTGTACAATCGTGTACAAGCTTGTACAAGTGTGTACAAGGGTGTACAGGTTTGTACAAGGTTGTACAAGTGTGTACAAGGGTGTACAAATGTATACAAGGATGTAAAAGTTTGTACAAGTGTGTACAAGTTTGTACAAGGTTGTACAAGTAAGTACAAGTTTGTACAAGAATGTACAAGTGTGTACAAGGTTTTACAATTGTGTAAAAGGTTGTACAAGTGTGTACAAGGTTGTACAAGTGTGTACAAGGTTGTACAAGTGTGTACAAGCTTGTACAAGTGTGTACAAGGTTGTACAAGTGTGTACAAGGTTGTACAAGTGTGTACAAGCTTGTACAAGTGTGTACAAGCTTGTACAAGTGTGTACAAGGGTGTACAGGTTTGTACAAGGTTGTACAAGTGTGTACAAGGGTGTACAAGTATGTACAAGAATGTAAAATTTTGTACAAGTGTGTACAAGGGTGCACAAGTTTGTACAAGGGTGTACAAGTGTGTACAAGCTTGTACAAGTGTGTACAAGCTTGTACAAGTGTGTACAAGCTTGTACAAGTGTGTACAAGGGTGTACAGGTTTGTACAAGGTTGTACAAGTGTGTACAAGGGTGTACAAGTATGTACAAGAATGTACAATTTTGTACAAGTGTGTACAAGTTTGTAAAAGGTTGTACAAGTGTGTACAAGGGTGTACAAGTGTGTACAAGGTTGTACAAGTGTGTACAAGCTTGAACAAGTGTGTACAAGGTTGTACAAGTGTGTACAAGGTTGTACAAGTGTGTACAAGGTTGCACAAGTGTGTACAAGAGTGTACAATCGTGTACAAGCTTGTACAAGTGTGTACAAGGGTGTACAGGTTTGTACAAGGTTGTACAAGTGTGTACAAGGTTGTACAAGTGTGTACAAGGGTGTACAAGTTTGTACAAGTGTGTACAAGTTTGTACAAGTGTGTACAAGTTTGTACAAGTTTGTACAAATGTATACAAAGGTGTACAAAAGTGTACAAGGGTGCACAAGTGTGTACAAGCTTGTACAAGTGTGTACAAGGGTGTACAGGTTTGTACAATTTTGTTCAAGTGTTTACAAGGGTGTACAAGTATGTACAAGAATGTACAAGTTTGTACAAGTGTGTACAAGTTTGTAAAAGGTTGTACATGTGTGTACAAGGGTGTACAAGTGTGTACAAGGGTGCACAAGTGTGTACAAGGGTGTACAATCGTGTACAAGCTTGTACAAGTGTGTACAAGGGTGTACAGGTTTGTACAAGGTTGTACAAGTGTGTACAAGGGTGTACAAATGTATACAAGGATGTAAAAGTTTGTACAAGTGTGTACAAGTTTGTACAAGGTTGTACAAGTAAGTACAAGTTTGTACAAGAATGTACAAGTGTGTACAAGGTTTTACAATTGTGTAAAAGGTTGTACAAGTGTGTACAAGGTTGTGCAAGTGTGTACAAGCTTGTACAAGTGTGTACAAGGTTGTACAAGTGTGTACAAGGTTGTACAAGTGTGTACAAGCTTGTACAAGTGTGTACAAGGTTGTACAAGTGTGTACAAGGTTGTTCAAGTGTGTACATGTTTGTACAAGTGTGTTTAAGTTTGTACAAGGTTGTACAAATGTGTACAAGGGTGTACAAAAGTGTTCAAGGGTGCACAAGTTTGTACAAGGGTGTACAAGTGTGTACAAGCTTGTACAAGTGTGTACAAGCTTGTACAAGTGTGTACAAGCTTGTACAAGTGTGTACAAGGGTGTACAGGTTTGTACAAGGTTGTACAAGTGTGTACAAGGGTGTACAAGTATGTACAAGAATGTAAAATTTTGTACAAGTGTGTACAAGGGTGTACAAGTGTGTACAAGGTTGTAAAAGTCTGTACAAGGTTTTACAATTGTGTACAAGGTTGTACAAGTGTGTACAAGGTTGTACAAGTGTGTACGAGGTTGTACAAGTGTGTACAAGGTTGTACAAGTGTGTACAAGGTTGTACAAGTGTACACAAGTTTGTACAAGTGTGTACAAGTTTGTACAAGTGTGTACAAGTTTGTACAAGGTTGTACAAATGTGTACAAGGGTGTACAAAAGTGTACAAGGGTGCACAAGTTTGTACAAGGGTGTACAAGTGTGTACAAGCTTGTACAAGTGTGTACAAGCTTGTACAAGTGTGTACAAGTGTGTACAGGTTTGTACAAGGTTGTACAAGTGTGTACAAGGGTGTACAAGTATGTACAAGAATGTACAATTTTGTACAAGTGTGTACAAGTTTGTAAAAGGTTGTACAAGTGTGTACAAGGGTGTACAAGTGTGTACAAGGTTGTACAAGTGTGTACAAGCTTGAACAAGTGTGTACAAGGTTGTACAAGTGTGTACAAGGTTGTACAAGTGTGTACAAGGTTGTACAAGTGTGTACAAGGGTGTACAAGTTTGTACAAGTGTGTACAAGTTTGTACAAGTGTGTACAAGTTTGTACAAGTTTGTACAAATGTATACAAGGGTGTACAAAAGTGTACAAGGGTGCACAAGTTTGTACAAGGGTGTACAAGTGTGTACAAGCTTGTACAAGTGTGTACAAGCTTGTACAAGTGTGTACAAGGGTGTACAGGTTTGTACAATTTTGTACAAGTGTTTACAAGGGTGTACAAGTATGTACAAGAATGTACAAGTTTGTACAAGTGTGTACAATTTTGTAAAAGGTTGTACATGTGTGTACAAGGGTGTACAAGTGTGTACAAGGGTGCACAAGTGTGTACAAGGGTGTACAATCGTGTACAAGCTTGTACAAGTGTGTACAAGGGTGTACAGGTTTGTACAAGGTTGTACAAGTGTGTACAAGGGTGTACAAATGTATACAAGGATGTAAAAGTTTGTACAAGTGTGTACAAGTTTGTACAAGGTTGTACAAGTAAGTACAAGTTTGTACAAGAATGTACAAGTGTGTACAAGGTTTTACAATTGTGTAAAAGGTTGTACAAGTGTGTACAAGGTTGTACAAGTGTGTACAAGGTTGTACAAGTGTGTACAAGCTTGTACAAGTGTGTACAAGGTTGTACAAGTGTGTACAAGGTTGTACAAGTGTGTACAAGCTTGTACAAGTGTGTACAAGCTTGTACAAGTGTGTACAAGGGTGTACAGGTTTGTACAAGGTTGTACAAGTGTGTACAAGGGTGTACAAGTATGTACAAGAATGTAAAATTTTGTACAAGTGTGTACAAGGGTGTACAAGTGTGTACAAGGTTGTACAAGTGTGTACAAGGTTTTACAATTGTGTACAAGGTTGTACAAGTGTGTACAAGGTTGTACAAGTGTGTACGAGGTTGTACAAGTGTGTACAAGGTTGTACAAGTGTGTACAAGGTTGTACAAGTGTACACAATTTGTACAAGTGTGTACAAGTTTGTACAAGTGTGTACAAGTTTGTACAAGGTTGTACAAATGTGTACAAGGGTGTACAAAAGTGTACAAGGGTGCACAAGTTTGTACAAGGGTGTACAAGTGTGTACAAGCTTGTACAAGTGTGTACAAGCTTGTACAAGTGTGTACAAGGGTGTACAGGTTTGTACAAGGTTGTACAAGTGTGTACAAGGGTGTACAAGTATGTACAAGAATGTACAATTTTGTACAAGTGTGTACAAGTTTGTAAAAGGTTGTACAAGTGTGTACAAGGGTGTACAAGTGTGTACAAGGTTGTACAAGTGTGTACAAGCTTGAACAAGTTTGTACAAGGTTGTACAAGTGTGTACAAGGTTGTACAAGTGTGTACAAGGTTGCACAAGTGTGTACAAGAGTGTACAATCGTGTACAAGCTTGTACAAGTGTGTACATGGGTGTACAGGTTTGTACAAGGTTGTACAAGTGTGTACAAGGTTGTACAAGTGTGTACAAGGGTGTACAAGTTTGTACAAGTGTGTACAAGTTTGTACAAGTGTGTACAAGTTTGTACAAGTTTGTACAAATGTATACAAGGGTGTACAAAAGTGTACAAGGGTGCACAAGTTTGTACAAGGGTGTACAAGTGTGTACAAGCTTGTACAAGTGTGTACAAGCTTGTACAAGTGTGTACAAGGGTGTACAGGTTTGTACAATTTTGTACAAGTGTTTACAAGGGTGTACAAGTATGTACAAGAATGTACAAGTTTTTACAAGTGTGTACAAGTTTGTAAAAGGTTGTACATGTGTGTACAAGGGTGTACAAGTGTGTACAAGGGTGCACAAGTGTGTACAAGGGTGTACAATCGTGTACAAGCTTGTACAAGTGTGTACAAGGGTGTACAGGTTTGTACAAGGTTGTACAAGTGTGTACAAGGGTGTACAAATGTATACAAGGATGTAAAAGTTTGTACAAGTGTGTACAAGTTTGTACAAGGTTGTACAAGTAAGTACAAGTTTGTACAAGAATGTACAAGTGTGTACAAGGTTTTACAATTGTGTAAAAGGTTGTACAAGTGTGTACAAGGTTGTGCAAGTGTGTACAAGCTTGTACAAGTGTGTACAAGGTTGTACAAGTGTGTACAAGGTTGTACAAGTGTGTACAAGCTTGTACAAGTGTGTACAAGGTTGTACAAGTGTGTACAAGGTTGTTCAAGTGTGTACATGTTTGTACAAGTGTGTTTAAGTTTGTACAAGGTTGTACAAATGTGTACAAGGGTGTACAAAAGTGTTCAAGGGTGCACAAGTTTGTACAAGGGTGTACAAGTGTGTACAAGCTTGTACAAGTGTGTACAAGCTTGTACAAGTGTGTACAAGCTTGTACAAGTGTGTACAAGGGTGTACAGGTTTGTACAAGGTTGTACAAGTGTGTACAAGGGTGTACAAGTATGTACAAGAATGTAAAATTTTGTACAAGTGTGTACAAGGGTGTACAAGTGTGTACAAGGTTGTAAAAGTCTGTACAAGGTTTTACAATTGTGTACAAGGTTGTACAAGTGTGTACAAGGTTGTACAAGTGTGTACGAGGTTGTACAAGTGTGTACAAGGTTGTACAAGTGTGTACAAGGTTGTACAAGTGTACACAAGTTTGTACAAGTGTGTACAAGTTTGTACAAGTGTGTACAAGTTTGTACAAGGTTGTACAAATGTGTACAAGGGTGTACAAAAGTGTACAAGGGTGCACAAGTTTGTACAAGGGTGTACAAGTGTGTACAAGCTTGTACAAGTGTGTACAAGCTTGTACAAGTGTGTACAAGGGTGTACAGGTTTGTACAAGGTTGTACAAGTGTGTACAAGGGTGTACAAGTATGTACAAGAATGTACAATTTTGTACAAGTGTGTACAAGTTTGTAAAAGGTTGTACAAGTGTGTACAAGGGTGTACAAGTGTGTACAAGGTTGTACAAGTGTGTACAAGCTTGAACAAGTGTGTCCAAGGTTGTACAAGTGTGTACAAGGTTGTACAAGTGTGTACAAGGTTGTACAAGTGTGTACAAGGGTGTACAAGTTTGTACAAGTGTGTACAAGTTTGTACAAGTGTGTACAAGTTTGTACAAGTTTGTACAAATGTATACAAGGGTGTACAAAAGTGTACAAGGGTGCACAAGTTTGTACAAGGGTGTACAAGTGTGTACAAGCTTGTACAAGTGTGTACAAGCTTGTACAAGTGTGTACAAGGGTGTACAGGTTTGTACAATTTTGTACAAGTGTTTACAAGGGTGTACAAGTATGTACAAGAATGTACAAGTTTGTACAAGTGTGTACAAGTTTGTAAAAGGTTGTACATGTGTGTACAAGGGTGTACAAGTGTGTACAAGGGTGCACAAGTGTGTACAAGGGTGTACAATCGTGTACAAGCTTGTACAAGTGTGTACAAGGGTGTACAGGTTTGTACAAGGTTGTACAAGTGTGTACAAGGGTGTACAAATGTATACAAGGATGTAAAAGTTTGTACAAGTGTGTACAAGTTTGTACAAGTTTGTACAAGTAAGTACAAGTTTGTACAAGAATGTACAAGTGTGTACAAGGTTTTACAATTGTGTAAAAGGTTGTACAAGTGTGTACAAGGTTGTACAAGTGTGTACAAGGTTGTACAAGTGTGTACAAGCTTGTACAAGTGTGTACAAGGTTGTACAAGTGTGTACAAGGTTGTACAAGTGTGTACAAGCTTGTACAAGTGTGTACAAGCTTGTACAAGTGTGTACAAGGGTGTACAGGTTTGTACAAGGTTGTACAAGTGTGTACAAGGGTGTACAAGTGTGTACAAGCTTGTACAAGTGTGTACAAGCTTGTACAAGTGTGTACAAGGGTGTACAGGTTTGTACAAGGTTGTACAAGTGTGTACAAGGGTGTACAAGTATGTACAAGAATGTACAATTTTGTACAAGTGTGTACAAGTTTGTAAAAGGTTGTACAAGTGTGTACAAGGGTGTACAAGTGTGTACAAGGTTGTACAAGTGTGTACAAGGTTGTACAAGTGTGTACAAGGTTGCACAAGTGTGTAAAAGAGTGTACAATCGTGTACAAGCTTGTACAAGTGTGTACAAGGGTGTACAGGTTTGTACAATTTTGTACAAGTGTTTACAAGGGTGTACAAGTACGTACAAGAATGTACAAGTTTGTACAAGTGTGTACAAGTTTGTAAAAGGTTCTACATGTGTGTACAAGGGTGTATAAGTGTGTACAAGAATGTACAAGTTTGTACAAGTGTGTACAAGTTTGTAAAAGGTTGTACATGTGTGTACAAGGGTGTACAAGTGTGTACAAGGGTGCACAAGTGTGTACAAGGGTGTACAATCGTGTACAAGCTTGTACAAGTGTGTACAAGGGTGTACAGGTTTGTACAAGGTTGTACAAGTGTGTACAAGGGTGTACAAATGTATACAAGGATGTAAAAGTTTGTACAAGTGTGTACAAGTTTGTACAAGGTTGTACAAGTAAGTACAAGTTTGTACAAGAATGTACAAGTGTGTACAAGGTTTTACAATTGTGTAAAAGGTTGTACAAGTGTGTACAAGGTTGTACAAGTGTGTACAAGCTTGTACAAGTGTGTACAAGGTTGTACAAGTGTGTACAAGGTTGTACAAGTGTGTACAAGCTTGTACAAGTGTGTACAAAGTTGTACAAGTGTGTACAAGGTTGTTCAAGTGTGTACATGTTTGTACAAGTGTGTTTAAGTTTGTACAAGGTTGTACAAATGTGTACAAGGGTGTACAAAAGTGTTCAAGGGTGCACAAGTGTGTACAAGGGTGTACAATCGTGTACAAGCTTGTACAAGTGTGTACAAGGGTGTACAGGTTTGTACAAGGTTGTACAAGTGTGTACAAGGGTGTACAAATGTATACAAGGATGTAAAAGTTTGTACAAGGGTGTACAAGTGTGTACAAGCTTGTACAAGTGTGTACAAGCTTGTACAAGTGTGTACAAGCTTGTACAAGTGTGTACAAGCTTGTACAAGTGTGTACAAGGGTGTACAGGTTTGTACAAGGTTGTACAAGTGTGTACAAGGGTGTACAAGTATGTACAAGAATGTAAAATTTTGTACAAGTGTGTACAAGGGTGTACAAGTGTGTACAAGGTTGTACAAGTGTGTACAAGGTTTTACAATTGTGTACAAGGTTGTACAAGTGTGTACAAGGTTGTACAAGTGTGTACGAGGTTGTACAAGTGTGTACAAGGTTGTACAAGTGTGTACAAGGTTGTACAAGTGTGTACAAGGTTGTACAAGTGTACACAAGTTCGTACAAGTGTGTACAAGTTTGTACAAGTGTGTACAAGTTTGTACAAGGTTGTACAAATGTGTACAAGGGTGTACAAAAGTGTACAAGGGTGCACAAGTTTGTACAAGGGTGTACAAGTGTGTACAAGCTTGTACAAGTGTGTACAAGCTTGTACAAGTTTGTACAAGCTTGTACAAGTGTGTACAAGGGTGTACAGGTTTGTACAAGGTTGTACAAGTGTGTACAAGGGTGTACAAGTATGTACAAGAATGTACAATTTTGTACAAGTGTGTACAAGTTTGTAAAAGGTTGTACAAGTGTGTACAAGGGTGTACAAGTGTGTACAAGGTTGTACAAGTGTGTACAAGCTTGAACAAGTGTGTACAAGGTTGTATAAGTGTGTACAAGGTTGTACAAGTGTGTACAAGGTTGCACAAGTGTGTACAAGAGTGTACAATCGTGTACAAGCTTGTACAAGTGTGTACAAGGGTGTACAGGTTTGTACAAGGTTGTACAAGTGTGTACAAGGTTGTACAAGTGTGTACAAGGGTGTACAAGTTTGTACAAGTGTGTACAAGTTTGTACAAGTGTGTACAAGTTTGTACAAGTTTGTACAAATGTATACAAAGGTGTACAAAAGTGTACAAGGGTGCACAAGTGTGTACAAGCTTGTACAAGTGTGTACAAGGGTGTACAGGTTTGTACAATTTTGTTCAAGTGTTTACAAGGGTGTACAAGTATGTACAAGAATGTACAAGTTTGTACAAGTGTGTACAAGTTTGTAAAAGGTTGTACATGTGTGTACAAGGGTGTACAAGTGTGTACAAGGGTGCACAAGTGTGTACAAGGGTGTACAATCGTGTACAAGCTTGTACAAGTGTGTACAAGGGTGTACAGGTTTGTACAAGGTTGTACAAGTGTGTACAAGGGTGTACAAATGTATACAAGGATGTAAAAGTTTGTACAAGTGTGTACAAGTTTGTACAAGGTTGTACAAGTAAGTACAAGTTTGTACAAGAATGTACAAGTGTGTACAAGGTTTTACAATTGTGTAAAAGGTTGTACAAGTGTGTACAAGGTTGTGCAAGTGTGTACAAGCTTGTACAAGTGTGTACAAGGTTGTACAAGTGTGTACAAGGTTGTACAAGTGTGTACAAGCTTGTACAAGTGTGTACAAGGTTGTACAAGTGTGTACAAGGTTGTTCAAGTGTGTACATGTTTGTACAAGTGTGTTTAAGTTTGTACAAGGTTGTACAAATGTGTACAAGGGTGTACAAAAGTGTTCAAGGGTGCACAAGTTTGTACAAGGGTGTACAAGTGTGTACAAGCTTGTACAAGTGTGTACAAGCATGTACAAGTGTGTACAAGCTTGTACAAGTGTGTACAAGGGTGTACAGGTTTGTACAAGGTTGTACAAGTGTGTACAAGGGTGTACAAGTATGTACAAGAATGTAAAATTTTGTACAAGTGTGTACAAGGGTGTACAAGTGTGTACAAAGGTTGTAAAAGTCTGTACAAGGTTTTACAATTGTGTACAAGGTTGTACAAGTGTGTACAAGGTTGTACAAGTGTGTACGAGGTTGTACAAGTGTGTACAAGGTTGTACAAGTGTGTACAAGGTTGTACAAGTGTACACAAGTTTGTACAAGTGTGTACAAGTTTGTACAAGTGTGTACAAGTTTGTACAAGGTTGTACAAATGTGTACAAGGGTGTACAAAAGTGTACAAGGGTGCACAAGTTTGTACAAGGGTGTACAAGTGTGTACAAGCTTGTACAAGTGTGTACAAGCTTGTACAAGTGTGTACAAGGGTGTACAGGTTTGTACAAGGTTGTACAAGTGTGTACAAGGGTGTACAAGTATGTACAAGAATGTACAATTTTGTACAAGTGTGTACAAGTTTGTAAAAGGTTGTACAAGTGTGTACAAGGGTGTACAAGTGTGTACAAGGTTGTACAAGTGTGTACAAGCTTGAACAAGTGTGTACAAGGTTGTACAAGTGTGTACAAGGTTGTACAAGTGTGTACAAGGTTGTACAAGTGTGTACAAGGGTGTACAAGTTTGTACAAGTGTGTACAAGTTTGTACAAGTGTGTACAAGTTTGTACAAGTTTGTACAAATGTATACAAGGGTGTACAAAAGTGTACAAGGGTGCACAAGTTTGTACAAGGGTGTACAAGTGTGTACAAGCTTGTACAAGTGTGTACAAGCTTGTACAAGTGTGTACAAGGGTGTACAGGTTTGTACAATTTTGTACAAGTGTTTACAAGGGTGTACAAGTATGTACAAGAATGTACAAGTTTGTACAAGTGTGTACAAGTTTGTAAAAGGTTGTACATGTGTGTACAAGGGTGTACAAGTGTGTACAAGGGTGCACAAGTGTGTACAAGGGTGTACAATCGTGTACAAGCTTGTACAAGTGTGTACAAGGGTGTACAGGTTTGTACAAGGTTGTACAAGTGTGCACAAGGGTGTACAAATGTATACAAGGATGTAAAAGTTTGTACAAGTGTGTACAAGTTTGTACAAGGTTGTACAAGTAAGTACAAGTTTGTACAAGAATGTACAAGTGTGTACAAGGTTTTACAATTGTGTAAAAGGTTGTACAAGTGTGTACAAGGTTGTACAAGTGTGTACAAGGTTGTACAAGTGTGTACAAGCTTGTACAAGTGTGTACAAGGTTGTACAAGTGTGTACAAGGTTGTACAAGTGTGTACAAGCTTGTACAAGTGTGTACAAGCTTGTACAAGTGTGTACAAGGGTGTACAGGTTTGTACAAGGTTGTACAAGTGTGTACAAGGGTGTACAAGTATGTACAAGAATGTAAAATTTTGTACAAGTGTGTACAAGGGTGTACAAGTGTGTACAAGGTTGTACAAGTGTGTACAAGGTTTTACAATTGTGTACAAGGTTGTACAAGTGTGTACAAGGTTGTACAAGTGTGTACGAGGTTGTACAAGTGTGTACAAGGTTGTACAAGTGTGTACAAGGTTGTACAAGTGTGTACAAGGTTGTACAAGTGTACACAAGTTTGTACAAGTGTGTACAAGTTTGTACAAGTGTGTACAAGTTTGTACAAGGTTGTACAAATGTGTACAAGGGTGTACAAAAGTGTACAAGGGTGCACAAGTTTGTACAAGGGTGTACAAGTGTGTACAAGCTTGTACAAGTGTGTACAAGCTTGTACAAGTGTGTACAAGGGTGTACAGGTTTGTACAAGGTTGTACAAGTGTGTACAAGGGTGTACAAGTATGTACAAGAATGTACAATTTTGTACAAGTGTGTACAAGTTTGTAAAAGGTTGTACAAGTGTGTACAAGGGTGTACAAGTGTGTACAAGGTTGTACAAGTGTGTACAAGCTTGAACAAGTGTGTGTAAGGTTGTACAAGTGTGTACAAGGTTGTACAAGTGTGTACAAGGTTGCACAAGTGTGTACAAGAGTGTACAATCGTGTACAAGTGTGTACAAGTTTGTACAAGTGTGTACAAGTTTGTACAAGTTTGTACAAATGTATACAAGGGTGTACAAAAGTGTACAAGGGTGCACAAGTTTGTACAAGGGTGTACAAGTGTGTACAAGCTTGTACAAGTGTGTACAAGCTTGTACAAGTGTGTACAAGGGTGTACAGGTTTGTACAATTTTGTACAAGTGTTTACAAGGGTGTACAAGTATGTACAAGAATGTACAAGTTTGTACAAGTGTGTACAAGTTTGTAAAAGGTTGTACATGTGTGTACAAGGGTGTACAAGTGTGTACAAGGGTGCACAAGTGTGTACAAGGGTGTACAATCGTGTACAAGCTTGTACAAGTGTGTACAAGGGTGTACAGGTTTGTACAAGGTTGTACAAGTGTGTACAAGGGTGTACAAATGTATACAAGGATGTAAAAGTTTGTACAAGTGTGTACAAGTTTGTACAAGTTTGTACAAGTAAGTACAAGTTTGTACAAGAATGTACAAGTGTGTACAAGGTTTTACAATTGTGTAAAAGGTTGTACAAGTGTGTACAAGGTTGTACAAGTGTGTACAAGGTTGTACAAGTGTGTACAAGCTTGTACAAGTGTGTACAAGGTTGTACAAGTGTGTACAAGGTTGTACAAGTGTGTACAAGGTTGTACAAGTGTGTACAAGCTTGTACAAGTGTGTACAAGCTTGTACAAGTGTGTACAAGGGTGTACAGGTTTGTACAAGGTTGTACAAGTGTGTACAAGGGTGTACAAGTGTGTACAAGCTTGTACAAGTGTGTACAAGCTTGTACAAGTGTGTACAAGGGTGTACAGGTTTGTACAAGGTTGTACAAGTGTGTACAAGGGTGTACAAGTATGTACAAGAATGTACAATTTTGTACAAGTGTGTACAAGTTTGTAAAAGGTTGTACAAGTGTGTACAAGGGTGTACAAGTGTGTACAAGGTTGTACAAGTGTGTACAAGGTTGTACAAGTGTGTACAAGGTTGCACAAGTGTGTAAAAGAGTGTACAATCGTGTACAAGCTTGTACAAGTGTGTACAAGGGTGTACAGGTTTGTACAATTTTGTACAAGTGTTTACAAGGGTGTACAAGTACGTACAAGAATGTACAAGTTTGTACAAGTGTGTACAAGTTTGTAAAAGGTTGTACATGTGTGTACAAGGGTGTATAAGTGTGTACAAGAATGTACAAGTTTGTACAAGTGTGTACAAGTTTGTAAAAGGTTGTACATGTGTGTACAAGGGTGTACAAGTGTGTACAAGGGTGCACAAGTGTGTACAAGGGTGTACAATCGTGTACAAGCTTGTACAAGTGTGTACAAGGGTGTACAGGTTTGTACAAGGTTGTACAAGTGTGTACAAGGGTGTACAAATGTATACAAGGATGTAAAAGTTTGTACAAGTGTGTACAAGTTTGTACAAGGTTGTACAAGTAAGTACAAGTTTGTACAAGAATGTACAAGTGTGTACAAGGTTTTACAATTGTGTAAAAGGTTGTACAAGTGTGTACAAGGTTGTACAAGTGTGTACAAGCTTGTACAAGTGTGTACAAGGTTGTACAAGTGTGTACAAGGTTGTACAAGTGTGTACAAGCTTGTACAAGTGTGTACAAAGTTGTACAAGTGTGTACAAGGTTGTTCAAGTGTGTACATGTTTGTACAAGTGTGTTTAAGTTTGTACAAGGTTGTACAAATGTGTACAAGGGTGTACAAAAGTGTTCAAGGGTGCACAAGTGTGTACAAGGGTGTACAATCGTGTACAAGCTTGTACAAGTGTGTACAAGGGTGTACAGGTTTGTACAAGGTTGTACAAGTGTGTACAAGGGTGTACAAATGTATACAAGGATGTAAAAGTTTGTACAAGGGTGTACAAGTGTGTACAAGCTTGTACAAGTGTGTACAAGCTTGTACAAGTGTGTACAAGCTTGTACAAGTGTGTACAAGCTTGTACAAGTGTGTACAAGGGTGTACAGGTTTGTACAAAGTGTGTACAAGGGTGTACAAGTATGTACAAGAATGTAAAATTTTGTACAAGTGTGTACAAGGGTGTACAAGTGTGTACAAGGTTGTACAAGTGTGTACAAGGTTTTACAATTGTGTACAAGGTTGTACAAGTGTGTACAAGGTTGTACAAGTGTGTACGAGGTTGTACAAGTGTGTACAAGGTTGTACAAGTGTGTACAAGGTTGTACAAGTGTGTACAAGGTTGTACAAGTGTACACAAGTTCGTACAAGTGTGTACAAGTTTGTACAAGTGTGTACAAGTTTGTACAAGGTTGTACAAATGTGTACAAGGGTGTACAAAAGTGTACAAGGGTGCACAAGTTTGTACAAGGGTGTACAAGTGTGTACAAGCTTGTACAAGTGTGTACAAGCTTGTACAAGTGTGTACAAGCTTGTACAAGTGTGTACAAGGGTGTACAGGTTTGTACAAGGTTGTACAAGTGTGTACAAGGGTGTACAAGTATGTACAAGAATGTACAATTTTATACAAGTGTGTACAAGTTTGTAAAAGGTTGTACAAGTGTGTACAAGGGTGTACAAGTGTGTACAAGGTTGTACAAGTGTGTACAAGCTTGAACAAGTGTGTACAAGGTTGTATAAGTGTGTACAAGGTTGTACAAGTGTGTACAAGGTTGCACAAGTGTGTACAAGAGTGTACAATCGTGTACAAGCTTGTACAAGTGTGTACAAGGGTGTACAGGTTTGTACAAGGTTGTACAAGTGTGTACAAGGTTGTACAAGTGTGTACAAGGGTGTACAAGTTTGTACAAGTGTGTACAAGTTTGTACAAGTGTGTACAAGTTTGTACAAGTTTGTACAAATGTATACAAAGGTGTACAAAAGTGTACAAGGGTGCACAAGTGTGTACAAGCTTGTACAAGTGTGTACAAGGGTGTACAGGTTTGTACAATTTTGTTCAAGTGTTTACAAGGGTGTACAAGTATGTACAAGAATGTACAAGTTTGTACAAGTGTGTACAAGTTTGTAAAAGGTTGTACATGTGTGTACAAGGGTGTACAAGTGTGTACAAGGGTGCACAAGTGTGTACAAGGGTGTACAATCGTGTACAAGCTTGTACAAGTGTGTACAAAGGTGTACAGGTTTGTACAAGGTTGTACAAGTGTGTACAAGGGTGTACAAATGTATACAAGGATGTAAAAGTTTGTACAAGTGTGTACAAGTTTGTACAAGGTTGTACAAGTAAGTACAAGTTTGTACAAGAATGTACAAGTGTGTACAAGGTTTTACAATTGTGTAAAAGGTTGTACAAGTGTGTACAAGGTTGTGCAAGTGTGTACAAGCTTGTACAAGTGTGTACAAGGTTGTACAAGTGTGTACAAGGTTGTACAAGTGTGTACAAGCTTGTACAAGTGTGTACAAGGTTGTACAAGTGTGTACAAGGTTGTTCAAGTGTGTACATGTTTGTACAAGTGTGTTTAAGATTGTACAAGGTTGTACAAATGTGTACAAGGGTGTACAAAAGTGTTCAAGGGTGCACAAGTTTGTACAAGGGTGTACAAGTGTGTACAAGCTTGTACAAGTGTGTACAAGCTTGTACAAGTGTGTACAAGCTTGTACAAGTGTGTACAAGGGTGTACAGGTTTGTACAAGGTTGTACAAGTGTGTACAAGGGTGTACAAGTATGTACAAGAATGTAAAATTTTGTACAAGTGTGTACAAGGGTGTACAAGTGTGTACAAGGTTGTAAAAGTCTGTACAAGGTTTTACAATTGTGTACAAGGTTGTACAAGTGTGTACAAGGTTGTACAAGTGTGTACGAGGTTGTACAAGTGTGTACAAGGTTGTACAAGTGTGTACAAGGTTGTACAAGTGTACACAAGTTTGTACAAGTGTGTACAAGTTTGTACAAGTGTGTACAAGTTTGTACAAGGTTGTACAAATGTGTACAAGGGTGTACAAAAGTGTACAAGGGTGCACAAGTTTGTACAAGGGTGTACAAGTGTGTACAAGCTTGTACAAGTGTGTACAAGCTTGTACAAGTGTGTACAAGGGTGTACAGGTTTGTACAAGGTTGTACAAGTGTGTACAAGGGTGTACAAGTATGTACAAGAATGTACAATTTTGTACAAGTGTGTACAAGTTTGTAAAAGGTTGTACAAGTGTGTACAAGGGTGTACAAGTGTGTACAAGGTTGTACAAGTGTGTACAAGCTTGAACAAGTGTGTACAAGGTTGTACAAGTGTGTACAAGGTTGTACAAGTGTGTACAAGGTTGTACAAGTGTGTACAAGGGTGTACAAGTTTGTACAAGTGTGTACAAGTTTGTACAAGTGTGTAAAGGTTTGTACAAGTTTGTACAAATGTATACAAGGGTGTACAAAAGTGTACAAGGGTGCACAAGTTTGTACAAGGGTGTACAAGTGTGTACAAGCTTGTACAAGTGTGTACAAGCTTGTACAAGTGTGTACAAGCTTGTACAAGTGTGTACAAGGGTGTACAGGTTTGTACAATTTTGTACAAGTGTTTACAAGGGTGTACAAGTATGTACAAGAATGTACAAGTTTGTACAAGTGTGTACAAGTTTGTAAAAGGTTGTACATGTGTGTACAAGGGTGTACAAGTGTGTACAAGGGTGCACAAGTGTGTACAAGGGTGTACAATCGTGTACAAGCTTGTACAAGTGTGTACAAGGGTGTACAGGTTTGTACAAGGTTGTACAAGTGTGCACAAGGGTGTACAAATGTATACAAGGATGTAAAAGTTTGTACAAGTGTGTACAAGTTTGTACAAGGTTGTACAAGTAAGTACAAGTTTGTACAAGAATGTACAAGTGTGTACAAGGTTTTACAATTGTGTAAAAGGTTGTACAAGTGTGTACAAGGTTGTACAAGTGTGTACAAGGTTGTACAAGTGTGTACAAGCTTGTACAAGTGTGTACAAGGTTGTACAAGTGTGTACAAGGTTGTACAAGTGTGTACAAGCTTGTACAAGTGTGTACAAGCTTGTACAAGTGTGTACAAGGGTGTACAGGTTTGTACAAGGTTGTACAAGTGTGTACAAGGGTGTACAAGTATGTACAAGAATGTAAAATTTTGTACAAGTGTGTACAAGGGTGTACAAGTGTGTACAAGGTTGTACAAGTGTGTACAAGGTTTTACAATTGTGTACAAGGTTGTACAAGTGTGTACAAGGTTGTACAAGTGTGTACGAGGTTGTAAAAGTGTGTACAAGGTTGTACAAGTGTGTACAAGGTTGTACAAGTGTGTACAAGGTTGTACAAGTGTACACAAGTTTGTACAAGTGTGTACAAGTTTGTACAAGTGTGTACAAGTTTGTACAAGGTTGTACAAATGTGTACAAGGGTGTACAAAAGTGTACAAGGGTGCACAAGTTTGTACAAGGGTGTACAAGTGTGTACAAGCTTGTACAAGTGTGTACAAGCTTGTACAAGTGTGTACAAGGGTGTACAGGTTTGTACAAGGTTGTACAAGTGTGTACAAGGGTGTACAAGTATGTACAAGAATGTACAATTTTGTACAAGTGTGTACAAGTTTGTAAAAGGTTGTACAAGTGTGTACAAGGGTGTACAAGTGTGTACAAGGTTGTACAAGTGTGTACAAGCTTGAACAAGTGTGTACAAGGTTGTACAAGTGTGTACAAGGTTGTACAAGTGTGTACAAGGTTGCACAAGTGTGTACAAGAGTGTACAATCGTGTACAAGCTTGTACAAGTGTGTACATGGGTGTACAGGTTTGTACAAGGTTGTACAAGTGTGTACAAGGTTGTACAAGTGTGTACAAGGGTGTACAAGTTTGTACAAGTGTGTACAAGTTTGTACAAGTGTGTACAAGTTTGTACAAGTTTGTACAAATGTATACAAGGGTGTACAAAAGTGTACAAGGGTGCACAAGTTTGTACAAGGGTGTACAAGTGTGTACAAGCTTGTACAAGTGTGTACAAGCTTGTACAAGTGTGTACAAGGGTGTACAGGTTTGTACAATTTTGTACAAGTGTTTACAAGGGTGTACAAGTATGTACAAGAATGTACAAGTTTGTACAAGTGTGTACAAGTTTGTAAAAGGTTGTACATGTGTGTACAAGGGTGTACAAGTGTGTACAAGGGTGCACAAGTGTGTACAAGGGTGTACAATCGTGTACAAGCTTGTACAAGTGTGTACAAGGGTGTACAGGTTTGTACAAGGTTGTACAAGTGTGTACAAGGGTGTACAAATGTATACAAGGATGTAAAAGTTTGTACAAGTGTGTACAAGTTTGTACAAGGTTGTACAAGTAAGTACAAGTTTGTACAAGAATGTACAAGTGTGTACAAGGTTTTACAATTGTGTAAAAGGTTGTACAAGTGTGTACAAGGTTGTACAAGTGTGTACAAGCTTGTACAAGTGTGTACAAGGTTGTACAAGTGTGTACAAGGTTGTACAAGTGTGTACAAGCTTGTACAAGTGTGTACAAGGTTGTACAAGTGTGTACAAGGTTGTTCAAGTGTGTACATGTTTGTACAAGTGTGTTTAAGTTTGTACAAGGTTGAACAAATGTGTACAAGGGTGTACAAAAGTGTTCAAGGGTGCACAAGTTTGTACAAGGGTGTACAAGTGTGTACAAGCTTGTACAAGTGTGTACAAGGGTGTACAGGTTTGTACAAGGTTGTACAAGTGTGTACAAGGGTGTACAAGTATGTACAAGAATGTAAAATTTTGTACAAGTGTGTACAAGGGTGTACAAGTGTGTACAAGCCTGTAAAAGTGTGTACAAGGTTTTACAATTGTGTGCAAGGTTGTACAAGTGTGTACAAGGTTGTACAAGTGTGTACGAGGTTGTACAAGTGTGTACAAGGTTGTACAAGTGTGTACAAGGTTGTACAAGTGTGTACAAGGTTGTACAAGTGTACACAAGTTTGTACAAGTGTGTACAAGTTTGTACAAGTGTATACAAGTTTGTACAAGGTTGTACAAATGTGTACAAGGGTGTACAAAAGTGTACAAGGGTGCACAAGTTTGTACAAGGGTGTACAAGTGTGTACAAGCTTGTACAAGTGTGTACAAGCTTGTACAAGTGTGTACAAGGGTGTACAGGTTTGTACAAGGTTGTACAAGTGTGTACAAGGGTGTACAAGGGTGTACAAGTATGTACAAGAATGTACAATTTTGTACAAGTGTGTACAAGTTTGTAAAAGGTTGTACAAGTGTGTACAAGGGTGTACAAGTGTGTACAAGGTTGTACAAGTGTGTACAAGCTTGAACAAGTGTGTACAAGGTTGTACAAGTGTGTACAAGGTTGTACAAGTGTGTACAAGGTTGCACAAGTGTGTACAAGAGTGTACAATCGTGTACAAGCTTGTACAAGTGTGTACAAGGGTGTACAGGTTTGTACAAGGTTGTACAAGTGTGTACAAGGTTGTACAAGTGTGTACAGGGGTGTACAAGTTTGTACAAGTGTGTACAAGTTTGTACAAGTGTGTACAAGTTTGTACAAGTTTGTACAAATGTATACAAGGGTGTACAAAAGTGTACAAGGGTGCACAAGTTTGTACAAGGGTGTACAAGTGTGTACAAGCTTGTACAAGTGTGTACAAGCTTGTACAAGTGTGTACAAGGGTGTACAGGTTTGTACAATTTTGTACAAGTGTTTACAAGGGTGTACAAGTATGTACAAGAATGTACAAGTTTGTACAAGTGTGTACAAGTTTGTAAAAGGTTGTACATGTGTGTACAAGGGTGTATAAGTGTGTACAAGGGTGCACAAGTGTGTACAAGGGTGTACAATCGTGTACAAGCTTGTACAAGTGTGTACAAGGGTGTACAGGTTTGTACAAGGTTGTACAAGTGTGTACAAGGGTGTACAAATGTATACAAGGATGTAAAAGTTTGTACAAGTGTGTACAAGTTTGTACAAGGTTGTACAAGTAAGTACAAGTTTGTACAAGAATGTACAAGTGTGTACAAGGTTTTACAATTGTGTAAAAGGTTGTACAAGTGTGTACAAGGTTGTACAAGTGTGTACAAGCTTGTACAAGTGTGTACAAGGTTGTACAAGTGTGTACAAGGTTGTACAAGTGTGTACAAGCTTGTACAAGTGTGTACAAGCTTGTACAAGTGTGTACAAGGGTGTACAGGTTTGTACAAGGTTGTACAAGTGTGTACAAGGGTGTACAAGTATGTACAAGAATGTACAATTTTGTACAAGTGTGTACAAGTTTGTAAAAGGTTGTACAAGTGTGTACAAGGGTGTACAAGTGTGTACAAGGTTGTACAAGTGTGTACAAGCTTGAACAAGTGTGTACAAGGTTGTACAAGTGTGTACAAGGTTGTACAAGTGTGTACAAGGTTGCACAAGTGTGTACAAGAGTGTACAATCGTGTACAAGCTTGTACAAGTGTGTACAAGGGTGTACAGGTTTGTACAAGGTTGTACAAGTGTGTACAAGGTTGTACAAGTGTGTACAAGGGTGTACAAGTTTGTACAAGTGTTTACAAGTTTGTACAAGTGTGTACAAGTTTGTACAAGTTTGTACAAATGTATACAAGGGTGTAAAAAAGTGTACAAGGGTGCACAAGTTTGTACAAGGGTGTACAAGTGTGTACAAGCTTGTACAAGTGTGTACAAGGGTGTACAGGTTTGTACAATTTTGTACAAGTGTTTACAAGGGTGTACAAGTATGTACAAGAATGTAAAAGTTTGTACAAGTGTGTACAAGTTTGTAAAAGGTTGTACATGTGTGTACAAGGGTGTACAAGTGTGTACAAGGGTGCACAAGTGTGTACAAGGGTGTACAATCGTGTACAAGCTTGTACAAGTGTGTACAAGGGTGTACAGGTTTGTACAAGGTTGTACAAGTGTGTACAAGGGTGTACAAATGTATACAAGGATGTAAAAGTTTGTACAAGTGTGTACAAGTTTGTACAAGGTTGTACAAGTAAGTACAAGTTTGTACAAGAATGTACAAGTGTGTACAAGGTTTTACAATTGTGTAAAAGGTTGTACAAGTGTGTACAAGGTTGTACAAGTGTGTACAAGCTTGTACAAGTGTGTACAAGGCTGTACAAGTGTGTACAAGGTTGTACAAGTGTGTACAAGCTTGTACAAGTGTGTACAAGGTTGTACAAGTGTGTACAAGGTTGTTCAAGTGTGTACATGTTTGTACAAGTGTGTTTAAGTTTGTACAAGGTTGAACAAATGTGTACAAGGGTGTACAAAAGTGTTCAAGGGTGCACAAGTTTGTACAAGGGTGTACAAGAGTGTACAAGCTTGTACAAGTGTGTACAAGCTTGTACAAGTGTGTACAAGCTTGTACAAGTGTGTACAAGGGTGTACAGGTTTGTACAAGGTTGTACAAGTGTGTACAAGGGTGTACAAGTATGTACAAGAATGTAAAATTTTGTACAAGTTTGTACAAGGGTGTACAAGTGTGTACAAGGTTGTAAAAGTGTGTACAAGGTTTTACAATTGTGTACAAGGTTGTACAAGTGTGTACAAGGTTGTACAAGTGTGTACGAGGTTGTACAAGTGTGTACAAGGTTGTACAAGTGTGTACAAGGTTGTACAAGTGTGTACAAGGTTGTACAAGTGTACACAAGTTTGTACAAGTGTGTACAAGTTTGTACAAGTGTGTACAAGTTTGTAAAAGGTTGTACATGTGTGTACAAGGGTGTATAAGTGTGTACAAGGGTGCACAAGTGTGTACAAGGGTGTACAATCGTGTACAAGCTTGTACAAGTGTGTACAAGGGTGTACAGGTTTGTACAAGGTTGTACAAGTGTGTACAAGGGTGTACAAATGTATACAAGGATGTAAAAGTTTGTACAAGTGTGTACAAGTTTGTACAAGGTTGTACAAGTAAGTACAAGTTTGTACAAGAATGTACAAGTGTGTACAAGGTTGTACAAGTGTGTACAAGGTTGTTCAAGTGTGTACATGTTTGTACAAGTGTGTTTAAGTTTGTACAAGGTTGTACAAATGTGTACAAGGGTGTACAAAAGTGTTCAAGGGTGCACAAGTTTGTACAAGGGTGTACAAGTGTGTACAAGCTTGTACAAGTGTGTACAAGCTTGTACAAGTGTGTACAAGCTTGTACAAGTGTGTACAAGGGTGTACAGGTTTGTACAAGGTTGTACAAGTGTGTACAAGGGTGTACAAGTATGTACAAGAATGTAAAATGTTGTACAAGTGTGTACAAGGGTGTACAAGTGTGTACAAGGTTGTAAAAGTCTGTACAAGGTTTTACAATTGTGTACAAGGTTGTACAAGTGTGTACAAGGTTGTACAAGTGTGTACGAGGTTGTACAAGTGTGTACAAGGTTGTACAAGTGTGTACAAGGTTGTACAAGTGTACACAAGTTTGTACAAGTGTGTACAAGTTTGTACAAGTGTGTACAAGTTTGTACAAGGTTGTACAAATGTGTACAAGGGTGTACAAAAGTGTACAAGGGTGCACAAGTTTGTACAAGGGTGTACAAGTGTGTACAAGCTTGTACAAGTGTGTACAAGCTTGTACAAGTGCGTACAAGTGTGTACAGGTTTGTACAAGGTTGTACAAGTGTGTACAAGGGTGTACAAGTATGTACAAGAATGTACAATTTTGTACAAGTGTGTACAAGTTTGTAAAAGGTTGTACAAGTGTGTACAAGGGTGTACAAGTGTGTACAAGGTTGTACAAGTGTGTACAAGCTTGAACAAGTGTGTACAAGGTTGTACAAGTGTGTACAAGGTTGTACAAGTGTGTACAAGGTTGTACAAGTGTGTACAAGGGTGTACAAGTTTGTACAAGTGTGTACAAGTTTGTACAAGTGTGTACAAGTTTGTACAAGTTTGTACAAATGTATACAAGGGTGTACAAAAGTGTACAAGGGTGCACAAGTTTGTACAAGGGTGTACAAGTGTGTACAAGCTTGTACAAGTGTGTACAAGCTTGTACAAGTGTGTACAAGGGTGTACAGGTTTGTACAATTTTGTACAAGTGTTTACAAGGGTGTACAAGTATGTACAAGAATGTACAAGTTTGTACAAGTGTGTACAAGTTTGTAAAAGGTTGTACATGTGTGTACAAGGGTGTACAAGTGTGTACAAGGGTGCACAAGTGTGTACAAGGGTGTACAATCGTGTACAAGCTTGTACAAGTGTGTACAAGGGTGTACAGGTTTGTACAAGGTTGTACAAGTGTGTACAAGGGTGTACAAATGTATACAAGGATGTAAAAGTTTGTACAAGTGTGTACAAGTTTGTACAAGGTTGTACAAGTAAGTACAAGTTTGTACAAGAATGTACAAGTGTGTACAAGGTTTTACAATTGTGTAAAAGGTTGTACAAGTGTGTACAAGGTTGTACAAGTGTGTACAAGGTTGTACAAGTGTGTACAAGCTTGTACAAGTGTGTACAAGGTTGTACAAGTGTGTACAAGGTTGTACAAGTGTGTACAAGCTTGTACAAGTGTGTACAAGCTTGTACAAGTGTGTACAAGGGTGTACAGGTTTGTACAAGGTTGTACAAGTGTGTACAAGGGTGTACAAGTATGTACAAGAATGTAAAATTTTGTACAAGTGTGTACAAGGGTGTACAAGTGTGTACAAGGTTGTACAAGTGTGTACAAGGTTTTACAATTGTGTACAAGGTTGTACAAGTGTGTACAAGGTTGTACAAGTGTGTACGAGGTTGTACAAGTGTGTACGAGGTTGTACAAGTGTGTACAAGGTTGTACAAGTGTGTACAAGGTTGTACAAGTGTGTACAAGGTTGTACAAGTGTACACAAGTTTGTACAAGTGTGTACAAGTTTGTACAAGTGTGTACAAGTTTGTACAAGGTTGTACAAATGTGTACAAGGGTGTACAAAAGTGTACAAGGGTGCACAAGTTTGTACAAGGGTGTACAAGTGTGTACAAGCTTGTACAAGTGTGTACAAGCTTGTACAAGTGTGTACAAGGGTGTACAGGTTTGTACAAGGTTGTACAAGTGTGTACAAGGGTGTACAAGTATGTACAAGAATGTACAATTTTGTACAAGTGTGTACAAGTTTGTAAAAGGTTGTACAAGTGTGTACAAGGGTGTACAAGTGTGTACAAGGTTGTACAAGTGTGTACAAGCTTGAACAAGTGTGTACAAGGTTGTACAAGTGTGTACAAGGTTGTACAAGTGTGTACAAGGTTGCACAAGTGTGTACAAGAGTGTACAATCGTGTACAAGCTTGTACAAGTGTGTACATGGGTGTACAGGTTTGTACAAGGTTGTACAAGTGTGTACAAGGTTGTACAAGTGTGTACAAGGGTGTACAAGTTTGTACAAGTGTGTACAAGTTTGTACAAGTGTGTACAAGTTTGTACAAGTTTGTACAAATGTATACAAGGGTGTACAAAAGTGTACAAGGGTGCACAAGTTTGTACAAGGGTGTACAAGTGTGTACAAGCTTGTACAAGTGTGTACAAGCTTGTACAAGTGTGTACAAGGGTGTACAGGTTTGTACAATTTTGTACAAGTGTGTACAAGGGTGTACAGGTTTGTACAAGGTTGTACAAGTGTGTACAAGGGTGTACAAGTATGTACAAGAATGTACAATTTTGTACAAGTGTGTACAAGTTTGTAAAAGGTTGTACAAGTGTGTACAAGGGTGTACAAGTGTGTACAAGGTTGTACAAGTGTGTACAAGCTTGAACAAGTGTGTACAAGGTTGTACAAGTGTGTACAAGGTTGTACAAGTGTGTACAAGGTTGCACAAGTGTGTACAAGAGTGTACAATCGTGTACAAGCTTGTACAAGTGTGTACAAGGGTGTACAGGTTTGTACAAGGTTGTACAAGTGTGTACAAGGTTGTACAAGTGTGTACAAGGGTGTACAAGTTTGTACAAATGTTTACAAGTTTGTACAAGTGTGTACAAGTTTGTACAAGTTTGTACAAATGTATACAAGGGTGTAAAAAAGTGTACAAGGGTGCACAAGTTTGTACAAGGGTGTACAAGTGTGTACAAGCTTGTACAAGTGTGTACAAGGGTGTACAGGTTTGTACAATTTTGTACAAGTGTTTACAAGGGTGTACAAGTATGTACAAGAATGTACAAGTTTGTACAAGTGTGTACAAGTTTGTAAAAGGTTGTACATGTGTGTACAAGGGTGTACAAGTGTGTACAAGGGTGCACAAGTGTGTACAAGGGTGTACAATCGTGTACAAGCTTGTACAAGTGTGTACAAGGGTGTACAGGTTTGTACAAGGTTGTACAAGTGTGTACAAGGGTGTACAAATGTATACAAGGATGTAAAAGTTTGTACAAGTGTGTACAAGTTTGTACAAGGTTGTACAAGTAAGTACAAGTTTGTACAAGAATGTACAAGTGTGTACAAGGTTTTACAATTGTGTAAAAGGTTGTACAAGTGTGTACAAGGTTGTACAAGTGTGTACAAGCTTGTACAAGTGTGTACAAGGCTGTACAAGTGTGTACAAGGTTGTACAAGTGTGTACAAGCTTGTACAAGTGTGTACAAGGTTGTACAAGTGTGTACAAGGTTGTTCAAGTGTGTACATGTTTGTACAAGTGTGTTTAAGTTTGTACAAGGTTGAACAAATGTGTACAAGGGTGTACAAAAGTGTTCAAGGGTGCACAAGTTTGTACAAGGGTGTACAAGAGTGTACAAGCTTGTACAAGTGTGTACAAGCTTGTACAAGTGTGTACAAGCTTGTACAAGTGTGTACAAGGGTGTACAGGTTTGTACAAGGTTGTACAAGTGTGTACAAGGGTGTACAAGTATGTACAAGAATGTAAAATTTTGTACAAGTTTGTACAAGGGTGTACAAGTGTGTACAAGGTTGTAAAAGTGTGTACAAGGTTTTACAATTGTGTACAAGGTTGTACAAGTGTGTACAAGGTTGTACAAGTGTGTACGAGGTTGTACAAGTGTGTACAAGGTTGTACAAGTGTGTACAAGGTTGTACAAGTGTGTACAAGGTTGTACAAGTGTACACAAGTTTGTACAAGTGTGTACAAGTTTGTACAAGTGTGTACAAGTTTGTAAAAGGTTGTACATGTGTGTACAAGGGTGTATAAGTGTGTACAAGGGTGCACAAGTGTGTACAAGGGTGTACAATCGTGTACAAGCTTGTACAAGTGTGTACAAGGGTGTACAGGTTTGTACAAGGTTGTACAAGTGTGTACAAGGGTGTACAAATGTATACAAGGATGTAAAAGTTTGTACAAGTGTGTACAAGTTTGTACAAGGTTGTACAAGTAAGTACAAGTTTGTACAAGAATGTACAAGTGTGTACAAGGTTTTACAATTGTGTAAAAGGTTGTACAAGTGTGTACAAGGTTGTGCAAGTGTGTACAAGCTTGTACAAGTGTGTACAAGGTTGTACAAGTGTGTACAAGGTTGTACAAGTGTGTACAAGCTTGTACAAGTGTGTACAAGGTTGTACAAGTGTGTACAAGGTTGTTCAAGTGTGTACATGTTTGTACAAGTGTGTTTAAGTTTGTACAAGGTTGTACAAATGTGTACAAGGGTGTACAAAAGTGTTCAAGGGTGCACAAGTTTGTACAAGGGTGTACAAGTGTGTACAAGCTTGTACAAGTGTGTACAAGCTTGTACAAGTGTGTACAAGCTTGTACAAGTGTGTACAAGGGTGTACAGGTTTGTACAAGGTTGTACAAGTGTGTACAAGGGTGTACAAGTATGTACAAGAATGTAAAATGTTGTACAAGTGTGTACAAGGGTGTACAAGTGTGTACAAGGTTGTAAAAGTCTGTACAAGGTTTTACAATTGTGTACAAGGTTGTACAAGTGTGTACAAGGTTGTACAAGTGTGTACGAGGTTGTACAAGTGTGTACAAGGTTGTACAAGTGTGTACAAGGTTGTACAAGTGTACACAAGTTTGTACAAGTGTGTACAAGTTTGTACAAGTGTGTACAAGTTTGTACAAGGTTGTACAAATGTGTACAAGGGTGTACAAAAGTGTACAAGGGTGCACAAGTTTGTACAAGGGTGTACAAGTGTGTACAAGCTTGTACAAGTGTGTACAAGCTTGTACAAGTGTGTACAAGTGTGTACAGGTTTGTACAAGGTTGTACAAGTGTGTACAAGGGTGTACAAGTATGTACAAGAATGTACAATTTTGTACAAGTGTGTACAAGTTTGTAAAAGGTTGTACAAGTGTGTACAAGGGTGTACAAGTGTGTACAAGGTTGTACAAGTGTGTACAAGCTTGAACAAGTGTGTACAAGGTTGTACAAGTGTGTACAAGGTTGTACAAGTGTGTACAAGGTTGTACAAGTGTGTACAAGGGTGTACAAGTTTGTACAAGTGTGTACAAGTTTGTACAAGTGTGTACAAGTTTGTACAAGTTTGTACAAATGTATACAAGGGTGTACAAAAGTGTACAAGGGTGCACAAGTTTGTACAAGGGTGTACAAGTGTGTACAAGCTTGTACAAGTGTGTACAAGCTTGTACAAGTGTGTACAAGGGTGTACAGGTTTGTACAATTTTGTACAAGTGTTTACAAGGGTGTACAAGTATGTACAAGAATGTACAAGTTTGTACAAGTGTGTACAAGTTTGTAAAAGGTTGTACATGTGTGTACAAGGGTGTACAAGTGTGTACAAGGGTGCACAAGTGTGTACAAGGGTGTACAATCGTGTACAAGCTTGTACAAGTGTGTACAAGGGTGTACAGGTTTGTACAAGGTTGTACAAGTGTGTACAAGGGTGTACAAATGTATACAAGGATGTAAAAGTTTGTACAAGTGTGTACAAGTTTGTACAAGGTTGTACAAGTAAGTACAAGTTTGTACAAGAATGTACAAGTGTGTACAAGGTTTTACAATTGTGTAAAAGGTTGTACAAGTGTGTACAAGGTTGTACAAGTGTGTACAAGGTTGTACAAGTGTGTACAAGCTTGTACAAGTGTGTACAAGGTTGTACAAGTGTGTACAAGGTTGTACAAGTGTGTACAAGCTTGTACAAGTGTGTACAAGCTTGTACAAGTGTGTACAAGGGTGTACAGGTTTGTACAAGGTTGTACAAGTGTGTACAAGGGTGTACAAGTATGTACAAGAATGTAAAATTTTGTACAAGTGTGTACAAGGGTGTACAAGTGTGTACAAGGTTGTACAAGTGTGTACAAGGTTTTACAATTGTGTACAAGGTTGTACAAGTGTGTACAAGGTTGTACAAGTGTGTACGAGGTTGTACAAGTGTGTACAAGGTTGTACAAGTGTGTACAAGGTTGTACAAGTGTGTACAAGGTTGTACAAGTGTACACAAGTTTGTACAAGTGTGTACAAGTTTGTACAAGTGTGTACAAGTTTGTACAAGGTTGTACAAATGTGTACAAGGGTGTACAAAAGTGTACAAGGGTGCACAAGTTTGTACAAGGGTGTACAAGTGTGTACAAGCTTGTACAAGTGTGTACAAGCTTGTACAAGTGTGTACAAGGGTGTACAGGTTTGTACAAGGTTGTACAAGTGTGTACAAGGGTGTACAAGTATGTACAAGAATGTACAATTTTGTACAAGTGTGTACAAGTTTGTAAAAGGTTGTACAAGTGTGTACAAGGGTGTACAAGTGTGTACAAGGTTGTACAAGTGTGTACAAGCTTGAACAAGTGTGTACAAGGTTGTACAAGTGTGTACAAGGTTGTACAAGTGTGTACAAGGTTGCACAAGTGTGTACAAGAGTGTACAATCGTGTACAAGCTTGTACAAGTGTGTACATGGGTGTACAGGTTTGTACAAGGTTGTACAAGTGTGTACAAGGTTTTACAATTGTGTAAAAGGTTGTACAAGTGTGTACAAGGTTGTACAAGTGTGTACAAGCTTGTACAAGTGTGTACAAGGCTGTACAAGTGTGTACAAGGTTGTACAAGTGTGTACAAGCTTGTACAAGTGTGTACAAGGTTGTACAAGTGTGTACAAGGTTGTTCAAGTGTGTACATGTTTGTACAAGTGTGTTTAAGTTTGTACAAGGTTGAACAAATGTGTACAAGGGTGTACAAAAGTGTTCAAGGGTGCACAAGTTTGTACAAGGGTGTACAAGAGTGTACAAGCTTGTACAAGTGTGTACAAGCTTGTACAAGTGTGTACAAGCTTGTACAAGTGTGTACAAGGGTGTACAGGTTTGTACAAGGTTGTACAAGTGTGTACAAGGGTGTACAAGTATGTACAAGAATGTAAAATTTTGTACAAGTTTGTACAAGGGTGTACAAGTGTGTACAAGGTTGTAAAAGTGTGTACAAGGTTTTACAATTGTGTACAAGGTTGTACAAGTGTGTACAAGGTTGTACAAGTGTGTACGAGGTTGTACAAGTGTGTACAAGGTTGTACAAGTGTGTACAAGGTTGTACAAGTGTGTACAAGGTTGTACAAGTGTACACAAGTTTGTACAAGTGTGTACAAGTTTGTACAAGTGTGTACAAGTTTGTAAAAGGTTGTACATGTGTGTACAAGGGTGTATAAGTGTGTACAAGGGTGCACAAGTGTGTACAAGGGTGTACAATCGTGTACAAGCTTGTACAAGTGTGTACAAGGGTGTACAGGTTTGTACAAGGTTGTACAAGTGTGTACAAGGGTGTACAAATGTATACAAGGATGTAAAAGTTTGTACAAGTGTGTACAAGTTTGTACAAGGTTGTACAAGTAAGTACAAGTTTGTACAAGAATGTACAAGTGTGTACAAGGTTTTACAATTGTGTAAAAGGTTGTACAAGTGTGTACAAGGTTGTGCAAGTGTGTACAAGCTTGTACAAGTGTGTACAAGGTTGTACAAGTGTGTACAAGGTTGTACAAGTGTGTACAAGCTTGTACAAGTGTGTACAAGGTTGTACAAGTGTGTACAAGGTTGTTCAAGTGTGTACATGTTTGTACAAGTGTGTTTAAGTTTGTACAAGGTTGTACAAATGTGTACAAGGGTGTACAAAAGTGTTCAAGGGTGCACAAGTTTGTACAAGGGTGTACAAGTGTGTACAAGCTTGTACAAGTGTGTACAAGCTTGTACAAGTGTGTATAAGCTTGTACAAGTGTGTACAAGGGTGTACAGGTTTGTACAAGGTTGTACAAGTGTGTACAAGGGTGTACAAGTATGTACAAGAATGTAAAATGTTGTACAAGTGTGTACAAGGGTGTACAAGTGTGTACAAGGTTGTAAAAGTCTGTACAAGGTTTTACAATTGTGTACAAGGTTGTACAAGTGTGTACAAGGTTGTACAAGTGTGTACGAGGTTGTACAAGTGTGTACAAGGTTGTACAAGTGTGTACAAGGTTGTACAAGTGTACACAAGTTTGTACAAGTGTGTACAAGTTTGTACAAGTGTGTACAAGTTTGTACAAGGTTGTACAAATGTGTACAAGGGTGTACAAAAGTGTACAAGGGTGCACAAGTTTGTACAAGGGTGTACAAGTGTGTACAAGCTTGTACAAGTGTGTACAAGCTTGTACAAGTGTGTACAAGTGTGTACAGGTTTGTACAAGGTTGTACAAGTGTGTACAAGGGTGTACAAGTATGTACAAGAATGTACAATTTTGTACAAGTGTGTACAAGTTTGTAAAAGGTTGTACAAGTGTGTACAAGGGTGTACAAGTGTGTACAAGGTTGTACAAGTGTGTACAAGCTTGAACAAGTGTGTACAAGGTTGTACAAGTGTGTACAAGGTTGTACAAGTGTGTACAAGGTTGTACAAGTGTGTACAAGGGTGTACAAGTTTGTACAAGTGTGTACAAGTTTGTAAAAGTGTGTACAAGTTTGTACAAGTTTGTACAAATGTATACAAGGGTGTACAAAAGTGTACAAGGGTGCACAAGTTTGTACAAGGGTGTACAAGTGTGTACAAGCTTGTACAAGTGTGTACAAGCTTGTACAAGTGTGTACAAGGGTGTACAGGTTTGTACAATTTTGTACAAGTGTTTACAAGGGTGTACAAGTATGTACAAGAATGTACAAGTTTGTACAAGTGTGTACAAGTTTGTAAAAGGTTGTACATGTGTGTACAAGGGTGTACAAGTGTGTACAAGGGTGCACAAGTGTGTACAAGGGTGTACAATCGTGTACAAGCTTGTACAAGTGTGTACAAGGGTGTACAGGTTTGTACAAGGTTGTACAAGTGTGTACAAGGGTGTACAAATGTATACAAGGATGTAAAAGTTTGTACAAGTGTGTACAAGTTTGTACAAGGTTGTACAAGTAAGTACAAGTTTGTACAAGAATGTACAAGTGTGTACAAGGTTTTACAATTGTGTAAAAGGTTGTACAAGTGTGTACAAGGTTGTACAAGTGTGTACAAGGTTGTACAAGTGTGTACAAGCTTGTACAAGTGTGTACAAGGTTGTACAAGTGTGTACAAGGTTGTACAAGTGTGTACAAGCTTGTACAAGTGTGTACAAGCTTGTACAAGTGTGTACAAGGGTGTACAGGTTTGTACAAGGTTGTACAAGTGTGTACAAGGGTGTACAAGTATGTACAAGAATGTAAAATTTTGTACAAGTGTGTACAAGGGTGTACAAGTGTGTACAAGGTTGTACAAGTGTGTACAAGGTTTTACAATTGTGTACAAGGTTGTACAAGTGTGTACAAGGTTGTACAAGTGTGTACGAGGTTGTACAAGTGTGTACAAGGTTGTACAAGTGTGTACAAGGTTGTACAAGTGTGTACAAGGTTGTACAAGTGTACACAAGTTTGTACAAGTGTGTACAAGTTTGTACAAGTGTGTACAAGTTTGTACAAGGTTGTACAAATGTGTACAAGGGTGTACAAAAGTGTACAAGGGTGCACAAGTTTGTACAAGGGTGTACAAGTGTGTACAAGCTTGTACAAGTGTGTACAAGCTTGTACAAGTGTGTACAAGGGTGTACAGGTTTGTACAAGGTTGTACAAGTGTGTACAAGGGTGTACAAGTATGTACAAGAATGTACAATTTTGTACAAGTGTGTACAAGTTTGTAAAAGGTTGTACAAGTGTGTACAAGGGTGTACAAGTGTGTACAAGGTTGTACAAGTGTGTACAAGGTTGTACAAGTGTGTACAAGCTTGAACAAGTGTGTACAAGGTTGTACAAGTGTGTACAAGGTTGTACAAGTGTGTACAAGGTTGCACAAGTGTGTACAAGAGTGTACAATCGTGTACAAGCTTGTACAAGTGTGTACATGGGTGTACAGGTTTGTACAAGGTTGTACAAGTGTGTACAAGGTTGTACAAGTGTGTACAAGGGTGTACAAGTTTGTACAAGTGTGTACAAGTTTGTACAAGTGTGTACAAGTTTGTACAAGTTTGTACAAATGTATACAAGGGTGTACAAAAGTGTACCAGGGTGCACAAGTTTGTACAAGGGTGTACAAGTGTGTACAAGCTTGTACAAGTGTGTACAAGCTTGTACAAGTGTGTACAAGGGTGTACAGGTTTGTACAATTTTGTACAAGTGTTTACAAGGGTGTACAAGTATGTACAAGAATGTACAAGTTTTTACAAGTGTGTACAAGTTTGTAAAAGGTTGTACATGTGTGTACAAGGGTGTACAAGTGTGTACAAGGGTGCACAAGTGTGTACAAGGGTGTACAATCGTGTACAAGCTTGTACAAGTGTGTACAAGGGTGTACAGGTTTGTACAAGGTTGTACAAGTGTGTACAAGGGTGTACAAATGTATACAAGGATGTAAAAGTTTGTACAAGTGTGTACAAGTTTGTACAAGGTTGTACAAGTAAGTACAAGTTTGTACAAGAATGTACAAGTGTGTACAAGGTTTTACAATTGTGTAAAAGGTTGTACAAGTGTGTACAAGGTTGTGCAAGTGTGTACAAGCTTGTACAAGTGTGTACAAGGGTGTACAGGTTTGTACAAGGTTGTACAAGTGTGTACAAGGGTGTACAAGTGTGTACAAGCTTGTACAAGTGTGTACAAGCTTGTACAAGTGTGTACAAGGGTGTACAGGTTTGTACAAGGTTGTACAAGTGTGTACAAGGGTGTACAAGTATGTACAAGAATGTACAATTTTGTACAAGTGTGTACAAGTTTGTAAAAGGTTGTACAAGTGTGTACAAGGGTGTACAAGTGTGTACAAGGTTGTACAAGTGTGTACAAGCTTGAACAAGTGTGTACAAGGTTGTACAAGTGTGTACAAGGTTGTACAAGTGTGTACAAGGTTGCACAAGTGTGTAAAAGAGTGTACAATCGTGTACAAGCTTGTACAAGTGTGTACAAGGGTGTACAGGTTTGTACAAGGTTGTACAAGTGTGTACAAGGTTGTACAAGTGTGTACAGGGGTGTACAAGTTTGTACAAGTGTGTACAAGTTTGTACAAGTGTGTACAAGTTTGTACAAGTTTGTACAAATGTATACAAGGGTGTACAAAAGTGAACAAGGGTGCACAAGTTTGTACAAGGGTGTACAAGTGTGTACAAGCTTGTACAAGTGTGTACAAGCTTGTACAAGTGTGTACAAGGGTGTACAGGTTTGTACAATTTTGTACAAGTGTTTACAAGGGTGTACAAGTACGTACAAGAATGTACAAGTTTGTACAAGTGTGTACAAGTTTGTAAAAGGTTGTACATGTGTGTACAAGGGTGTATAAGTGTGTACAAGAATGTACAAGTTTGTACAAGTGTGTACAAGTTTGTAAAAGGTTGTACATGTGTGTACAAGGGTGTACAAGTGTGTACAAGGGTGCACAAGTGTGTACAAGGGTGTACAATCGTGTACAACTTGTACAAGTGTGTACAAGGGTGTACAGGTTTGTACAAGGTTGTACAAGTGTGTACAAGGGTGTACAAATGTATACAAGGATGTAAAAGTTTGTACAAGAATGTACAAGTGTGTACAAGGTTTTACAATTGTGTAAAAGGTTGTACAAGTGTGTACAAGGTTGTACAAGTGTGTACAAGCTTGTACAAGTGTGTACAAGGTTGTACAAGTGTGTACAAGGTTGTACAAGTGTGTACAAGCTTGTACAAGTGTGTACAAAGTTGTACAAGTGTGTACAAGGTTGTTCAAGTGTGTACATGTTTGTACAAGTGTGTTTAAGTTTGTACAAGGTTGTACAAATGTGTACAAGGGTGTACAAAAGTGTTCAAGGGTGCACAAGTGTGTACAAGGGTGTACAATCGTGTACAAGCTTGTACAAGTGTGTACAAGGGTGTACAGGTTTGTACAAGGTTGTACAAGTGTGTACAAGGGTGTACAAATGTATACAAGGATGTAAAAGTTTGTACAAGGGTGTACAAGTGTGTACAAGCATGTACAAGTGTGTACAAGCTTGTACAAGTGTGTACAAGCTTGTACAAGTGTGTACAAGCTTGTACAAGTGTGTACAAGGGTGTACAGGTTTGTACAAGGTTGTACAAGTGTGTACAAGGGTGTACAAGTATGTACAAGAATGTAAAATTTTGTACTAGTGTGTACAAGGGTGTACAAGTGTGTACAAGGTTGTACAAGTGTGTACAAGGTTTTACAATTGTGTACAAGGTTGTACAAGTGTGTACAAGGTTGTACAAGTGTGTACGAGGTTGTACAAGTGTGTACAAGGTTGTACAAGTGTGTACAAGGTTGTACAAGTGTGTACAAGGTTGTACAAGTGTACACAAGTTCGTACAAGTGTGTACAAGTTTGTACAAGTGTGTACAAGTTTGTACAAGGTTGTACAAATGTGTACAAGGGTGTACAAAAGTGTACAAGGGTGCACAAGTTTGTACAAGGGTGTACAAGTGTGTACAAGCTTGTACAAGTGTGTACAAGCTTGTACAAGTGTGTACAAGCTTGTACAAGTGTGTACAAGGGTGTACAGGTTTGTACAAGGTTGTACAAGTGTGTACAAGGGTGTACAAGTATGTACAAGAATGTACAATTTTGTACAAGTGTGTACAAGTTTGTAAAAGGTTGTACAAGTGTGTACAAGGGTGTACAAGTGTGTACAAGGTTGTACAAGTGTGTACAAGCTTAAACAAGTGTGTACAAGGTTGTATAAGTGTGTACAAGGTTGTACAAGTGTGTACAAGGTTGCACAAGTGTGTACAAGAGTGTACAATCGTGTACAAGCTTGTACAAGTGTGTACAAGGGTGTACAGGTTTGTACAAGGTTGTACAAGTGTGTACAAGGTTGTACAAGTGTGTACAAGGGTGTACAAGTTTGTACAAGTGTGTACAAGTTTGTACAAGTGTGTACAAGTTTGTACAAGTTTGTACAAATGTATACAAAGGTGTACAAAAGTGTACAAGGGTGCACAAGTGTGTACAAGCTTGTACAAGTGTGTACAAGGGTGTACAGGTTTGTACAATTTTGTTCAAGTGTTTACAAGGGTGTACAAGTATGTACAAGAATGTACAAGTTTGTACAAGTGTGTACAAGTTTGTAAAAGGTTGTACATGTGTGTACAAGGGTGTACAAGTGTGTACAAGGGTGCACAAGTGTGTACAAGGGTGTACAATCGTGTACAAGCTTGTACAAGTGTGTACAAGGGTGTACAGGTTTGTACAAGGTTGTACAAGTGTGTACAAGGGTGTACAAATGTATACAAGGATGTAAAAGTTTGTACAAGTGTGTACAAGTTTGTACAAGGTTGTACAAGTAAGTACAAGTTTGTACAAGAATGTACAAGTGTGTACAAGGTTTTACAATTGTGTAAAAGGTTGTACAAGTGTGTACAAGGTTGTGCAAGTGTGTACAAGCTTGTACAAGTGTGTACAAGGTTGTACAAGTGTGTACAAGGTTGTACAAGTGTGTACAAGCTTGTACAAGTGTGTACAAGGTTGTACAAGTGTGTACAAGGTTGTTCAAGTGTGTACATGTTTGTACAAGTGTGTTTAAGTTTGTACAAGGTTGTACAAATGTGTACAAGGGTGTACAAAAGTGTTCAAGGGTGCACAAGTTTGTACAAGGGTGTACAAGTGTGTACAAGCTTGTACAAGTGTGTACAAGCTTGTACAAGTGTGTACAAGGGTGTACAGGTTTGTACAAGGTTGTACAAGTGTGTACAAGGGTGTACAAGTATGTACAAGAATGTAAAATTTTGTACAAGTGTGTACAAGGGTGTACAAGTGTGTACAAGGTTGTAAAAGTCTGTACAAGGTTTTACAATTGTGTACAAGGTTGTACAAGTGTGTACAAGGTTGTACAAGTGTGTACGAGGTTGTACAAGTGTGTACAAGGTTGTACAAGTGTGTACAAGGTTGTACAAGTGTACACAAGTTTGTACAAGTGTGTACAAGTTTGTACAAGTGTGTACAAGTTTGTACAAGGTTGTACAAATGTGTACAAGGGTGTACAAAAGTGTACAAGGGTGCACAAGTTTGTACAAGGGTGTACAAGTGTGTACAAGCTTGTACAAGTGTGTACAAGCTTGTACAAGTGTGTACAAGGGTGTACAGGTTTGTACAAGGTTGTACAAGTGTGTACAAGGGTGTACAAGTATGTACAAGAATGTACAATTTTGTACAAGTGTGTACAAGTTTGTAAAAGGTTGTACAAGTGTGTACAAGGGTGTACAAGTGTGTACAAGGTTGTACAAGTGTGTACAAGGTTGTACAAGTGTGTACAAGGGTGTACAAGTTTGTACAAGTGTGTACAAGTTTGTACAAGTGTGTACAAGTTTGTACAAGTTTGTACAAATGTATACAAGGGTGTACAAAAGTGTACAAGGGTGCACAAGTTTGTACAAGGGTGTACAAGTGTGTACAAGCTTGTACAAGTGTGTACAAGCTTGTACAAGTGTGTACAAGGGTGTACAGGTTTGTACAATTTTGTACAAGTGTTTACAAGGGTGTACAAGTATGTACAAGAATGTACAAGTTTGTACAAGTGTGTACAAGTTTGTAAAAGGTTGTACATGTGTGTACAAGGGTGTACAAGTGTGTACAAGGGTGCACAAGTGTGTACAAGGGTGTACAATCGTGTACAAGCTTGTACAAGTGTGTACAAGGGTGTACAGGTTTGTACAAGGTTGTACAAGTGTGTACAAGGGTGTACAAATGTATACAAGGATGTAAAAGTTTGTACAAGTGTGTACAAGTTTGTACAAGGTTGTACAAGTAAGTACAAGTTTGTACAAGAATGTACAAGTGTGTACAAGTTTGTACAAGGTTGTACAAGTAAGTACAAGTTTGTACAAGAATGTACAAGAATGTACAATTTTGTACAAGTGTGTACAAGTTTGTAAAAGGTTGTACAAGTGTGTACAAGGGTGTACAAGTGTGTACAAGGTTGTACAAGTGTGTACAAGCTTGAACAAGTGTGTACAAGGTTGTATAAGTGTGTACAAGGTTGTACAAGTGTGTACAAGGTTGCACAAGTGTGTACAAGAGTGTACAATCGTGTACAAGCTTGTACAAGTGTGTACAAGGGTGTACAGGTTTGTACAAGGTTGTACAAGTGTGTACAAGGTTGTACAAGTGTGTACAAGGGTGTACAAGTTTGTACAAGTGTGTACAAGTTTGTACAAGTGTGTACAAGTTTGTACAAGTTTGTACAAATGTATACAAAGGTGTACAAAAGTGTACAAGGGTGCACAAGTGTGTACAAGCTTGTACAAGTGTGTACAAGGGTGTACAGGTTTGTACAATTTTGTTCAAGTGTTTACAAGGGTGTACAAGTATGTACAAGAATGTACAAGTTTGTACAAGTGTGTACAAGTTTGTAAAAGGTTGTACATGTGTGTACAAGGGTGTACAAGTGTGTACAAGGGTGCACAAGTGTGTACAAGGGTGTACAATCGTGTACAAGCTTGTACAAGTGTGTACAAGGGTGTACAGGTTTGTACAAGGTTGTACAAGTGTGTACAAGGGTGTACAAATGTATACAAGGATGTAAAAGTTTGTACAAGTGTGTACAAGTTTGTACAAGGTTGTACAAGTAAGTACAAGTTTGTACAAGAATGTACAAGTGTGTACAAGGTTTTACAATTGTGTAAAAGGTTGTACAAGTGTGTACAAGGTTGTGCAAGTGTGTACAAGCTTGTACAAGTGTGTACAAGGTTGTACAAGTGTGTACAAGGTTGTACAAGTGTGTACAAGCTTGTACAAGTGTGTACAAGGTTGTACAAGTGTGTACAAGGTTGTTCAAGTGTGTACATGTTTGTACAAGTGTGTTTAAGTTTGTACAAGGTTGTACAAATGTGTACAAGGGTGTACAAAAGTGTTCAAGGGTGCACAAGTTTGTACAAGGGTGTACAAGTGTGTACAAGCTTGTACAAGTGTGTACAAGCTTGTACAAGTGTGTACAAGGGTGTACAGGTTTGTACAAGGTTGTACAAGTGTGTACAAGGGTGTACAAGTATGTACAAGAATGTAAAATTTTGTACAAGTGTGTACAAGGGTGTACAAGTGTGTACAAGGTTGTAAAAGTCTGTACAAGGTTTTACAATTGTGTACAAGGTTGTACAAGTGTGTACAAGGTTGTACAAGTGTGTACGAGGTTGTACAAGTGTGTACAAGGTTGTACAAGTGTGTACAAGGTTGTACAAGTGTACACAAGTTTGTACAAGTGTGTACAAGTTTGTACAAGTGTGTACAAGTTTGTACAAGGTTGTACAAATGTGTACAAGGGTGTACAAAAGTGTACAAGGGTGCACAAGTTTGTACAAGGGTGTACAAGTGTGTACAAGCTTGTACAAGTGTGTACAAGCTTGTACAAGTGTGTACAAGGGTGTACAGGTTTGTACAAGGTTGTACAAGTGTGTACAAGGGTGTACAAGTATGTACAAGAATGTACAATTTTGTACAAGTGTGTACAAGTTTGTAAAAGGTTGTACAAGTGTGTACAAGGGTGTACAAGTGTGTACAAGGTTGTACAAGTGTGTACAAGGTTGTACAAGTGTGTACAAGGGTGTACAAGTTTGTACAAGTGTGTACAAGTTTGTACAAGTGTGTACAAGTTTGTACAAGTTTGTACAAATGTATACAAGGGTGTACAAAAGTGTACAAGGGTGCACAAGTTTGTACAAGGGTGTACAAGTGTGTACAAGCTTGTACAAGTGTGTACAAGCTTGTACAAGTGTGTACAAGGGTGTACAGGTTTGTACAATTTTGTACAAGTGTTTACAAGGGTGTACAAGTATGTACAAGAATGTACAAGTTTGTACAAGTGTGTACAAGTTTGTAAAAGGTTGTACATGTGTGTACAAGGGTGTACAAGTGTGTACAAGGGTGCACAAGTGTGTACAAGGGTGTACAATCGTGTACAAGCTTGTACAAGTGTGTACAAGGGTGTACAGGTTTGTACAAGGTTGTACAAGTGTGTACAAGGGTGTACAAATGTATACAAGGATGTAAAAGTTTGTACAAGTGTGTACAAGTTTGTACAAGGTTGTACAAGTAAGTACAAGTTTGTACAAGAATGTACAAGTGTGTACAAGGTTTTACAATTGTGTAAAAGGTTGTACAAGTGTGTACAAGGTTGTACAAGTGTGTACAAGGTTGTACAAGTGTGTACAAGCTTGTACAAGTGTGTACAAGGTTGTACAAGTGTGTACAAGGTTGTACAAGTGTGTACAAGCTTGTACAAGTGTGTACAAGCTTGTACAAGTGTGTACAAGGGTGTACAGGTTTGTACAAGGTTGTACAAGTGTGTACAAGGGTGTACAAGTATGTACAAGAATGTAAAATTTTGTACAAGTGTGTACAAGGGTGTACAAGTGTGTACAAGGTTGTACAAGTGTGTACAAGGTTTTACAATTGTGTACAAGGTTGTACAAGTGTGTACAAGGTTGTACAAGTGTGTACGAGGTTGTACAAGTGTGTACAAGGTTGTACAAGTGTGTACAAGGTTGTACAAGTGTGTACAAGGTTGTACAAGTGTACACAAGTTTGTACAAGTGTGTACAATTTTGTACAAGTGTGTACAAGTTTGTACAAGGTTGTACAAATGTGTACAAGGGTGTACAAAAGTGTACAAGGGTGCACAAGTTTGTACAAGGGTGTACAAGTGTGTACAAGCTTGTACAAGTGTGTACAAGCTTGTACAAGTGTGTACAAGGGTGTACAGGTTTGTACAAGGTTGTACAAGTGTGTACAAGGGTGTACAAGTATGTACAAGAATGTACAATTTTGTACAAGTGTGTACAAGTTTGTAAAAGGTTGTACAAGTGTGTACAAGGGTGTACAAGTGTGTACAAGGTTGTACAAGTGTGTACAAGGTTGTACAAGTGTGTACAAGGTTGTACAAGTGTGTACAAGGTTGCACAAGTGTGTACAAGAGTGTACAATCGTGTACAAGCTTGTACAAGTGTGTACATGGGTGTACAGGTTTGTACAAGGTTGTACAAGTGTGTACAAGGTTGTACAAGTGTGTACAAGGGTGTACAAGTTTGCACAAGTGTGTACAAGTTTGTACAAGTGTGTACAAGTTTGTACAAGTTTGTACAAATGTATACAAGGGTGTACAAAAGTGTACAAGGGTGCACAAGTTTGTACAAGGGTGTACAAGTGTGTACAAGCTTGTACAAGTGTGTACAAGCTTGTACAAGTGTGTACAAGGGTGTACAGGTTTGTACAATTTTGTACAAGTGTTTACAAGGGTGTACAAGTATGTACAAGAATGTACAAGTTTGTACAAGTGTGTACAAGTTTGTAAAAGGTTGTACATGTGTGTACAAGGGTGTACAAGTGTGTACAAGGGTGCACAAGTGTGTACAAGGGTGTACAATCGTGTACAAGCTTGTACAAGTGTGTACAAGGGTGTACAGGTTTGTACAAGGTTGTACAAGTGTGTACAAGGGTGTACAAATGTATACAAGGATGTAAAAGTTTGTACAAGTGTGTACAAGTTTGTACAAGGTTGTACAAGTAAGTACAAGTTTGTACAAGAATGTACAAGTGTGTACAAGGTTTTACAATTGTGTAAAAGGTTGTACAAGTGTGTACAAGGTTGTACAAGTGTGTACAAGCTTGTACAAGTGTGTACAAGGTTGTACAAGTGTGTACAAGGTTGTACAAGTGTGTACAAGCTTGTACAAGTGTGTACAAGGTTGTACAAGTGTGTACAAGGTTGTTCAAGTGTGTACATGTTTGTACAAGTGTGTTTAAGTTTGTACAAGGTTGAACAAATGTGTACAAGGGTGTACAAAAGTGTTCAAGGGTGCACAAGTTTGTACAAGGATGTACAAGTGTGTACAAGCTTGTACAAGTGTGTACAAGGGTGTACAGGTTTGTACAAGGTTGTACAAGTGTGTACAAGGGTGTACAAGTATGTACAAGAATGTAAAATTTTGTACAAGTGTGTACAAGGGTGTACAAGTGTGTACAAGCCTGTAAAAGTGTGTACAAGGTTTTACAATTGTGTACAAGGTTGTACAAGTGTGTACAAGGTTGTACAAGTGTGTACGAGGTTGTACAAGTGTGTACAAGGTTGTACAAGTGTGTACAAGGTTGTACAAGTGTGTACAAGGTTGTACAAGTGTACACAAGTTTGTACAAGTGTGTACAAGTTTGTACAAGTGTGTACAAGTTTGTACAAGGTTGTACAAATGTGTACAAGGGTGTACAAAAGTGTACAAGGGTGCACAAGTTTGTACAAGGGTGTACAAGTGTGTACAAGCTTGTACAAGTGTGTACAAGCTTCTACAAGTGTGTACAAGGGTGTACAGGTTTGTACAAGGTTGTACAAGTGTGTACAAGGGTGTACAAGGGTGTACAAGTATGTACAAGAATGTACAATTTTGTACAAGTGTGTACAAGTTTGTAAATGGTTGTACAAGTGTGTACAAGGGTGTACAAGTGTGTACTAGGTTGTACAAGTGTGTACAAGCTTGAACAAGTGTGTACAAGGTTGTACAAGTGTGTACAAGGTTGTACAAGTGTGTACAAGGTTGCACAAGTGTGTACAAGAGTGTACAATCGTGTACAAGCTTGTACAAGTGTGTACAAGGGTGTACAGGTTTGTACAAGGTTGTACAAGTGTGTACAAGATTGTACAAGTGTGTACAGGGGTGTACAAGTTTGTACAAGTGTGTACAAGTTTGTACAAGTGTGTACAAGTTTGTACAAGTTTGTACAAATGTATACAAGGGTGTACAAAAGTGTACAAGGGTGCACAAGTTTGTACAAGGGTGTACAAGTGTGTACAAGCTTGTACAAGTGTGTACAAGCTTGTACAAGTGTGTACAAGGGTGTACAGGTTTGTACAATTTTGTACAAGTGTTTACAAGGGTGTACAAGTATGTACAAGAATGTACAAGTTTGTACAAGTGTGTACAAGTTTGTAAAAGGTTGTACATGTGTGTACAAGGGTGTATAAGTGTGTACAAGGGTGCACAAGTGTGTACAAGGGTGTACAATCGTGTACAAGCTTGTACAAGTGTGTACAAGGGTGTACAGGTTTGTACAAGGTTGTACAAGTGTGTACAAGGGTGTACAAATGTATACAAGGATGTAAAAGTTTGTACAAGTGTGTACAAGTTTGTACAAGGTTGTACAAGTAAGTACAAGTTTGTACAAGAATGTACAAGTGTGTACAAGGTTTTACAATTGTGTAAAAGGTTGTACAAGTGTGTACAAGGTTGTACAAGTGTGTACAAGCTTGTACAAGTGTGTACAAGGTTGTACAAGTGTGTACAAGGTTGTACAAGTGTGTACAAGCTTGTACAAGTGTGTACAAGCTTGTACAAGTGTGTACAAGCTTGTACAAGTGTGTACAAGGGTGTACAGGTTTGTACAAGGTTGTACAAGTGTGTACAAGGGTGTACAAGTATGTACAAGAATGTACAATTTTGTACAAGTGTGTACAAGTTTGTAAAAGGTTGTACAAGTGTGTACAAGGGTGTACAAGTGTGTACAAGGTTGTACAAGTGTGTACAAGCTTGAACAAGTGTGTACAAGGTTGTACAAGTGTGTACAAGGTTGTACAAGTGTGTACAAGGTTGCACAAGTGTGTACAAGAGTGTACAATCGTGTACAAGCTTGTACAAGTGTGTACAAGGGTGTACAGGTTTGTACAAGGTTGTACAAGTGTGTACAAGGTTGTACAAGTGTGTACAAGGGTGTACAAGTTTGTACAAGTGTTTACAAGTTTGTACAAGTGTGTACAAGTTTGTACAAGTTTGTACAAATGTATACAAGGGTGTAAAAAAGTGTACAAGGGTGCACAAGTTTGTACAAGGGTGTACAAGTGTGTACAAGCTTGTACAAGTGTGTACAAGGGTGTACAGTTTTGTACAATTTTGTACAAGTGTTTACAAGGGTGTACAAGTATGTACAAGAATGTACAAGTTTGTACAAGTGTGTACAAGTTTGTAAAAGGTTGTACATGTGTGTACAAGGGTGTACAAGTGTGTACAAGGGTGCACAAGTGTGTACAAGGGTGTACAATCGTGTACAAGCTTGTACAAGTGTGTACAAGGGTGTACAGGTTTGTACAAGGTTGTACAAGTGTGTACAAGGGTGTACAAATGTATACAAGGATGTAAAAGTTTGTACAAGTGTGTACAAGTTTGTACAAGGTTGTACAAGTAAGTACAAGTTTGTACAAGAATGTACAAGTGTGTACAAGGTTTTACAATTGTGTAAAAGGTTGTACAAGTGTGTACAAGGTTGTACAAGTGTGTACAAGCTTGTACAAGTGTGTACAAGGCTGTACAAGTGTGTACAAGGTTGTACAAGTGTGTACAAGCTTGTACAAGTGTGTACAAGGTTGTACAAGTGTGTACAAGGTTGTTCAAGTGTGTACATGTTTGTACAAGTGTGTTTAAGTTTGTACAAGGTTGAACAAATGTGTACAAGGGTGTACAAAAGTGTTCAAGGGTGCACAAGTTTGTACAAGGGTGTAAAAGAGTGTACAAGCTTGTACAAGTGTGTACAAGCTTGTACAAGTGTGTACAAGCTTGTACAAGTGTGTACAAGGGTGTACAGGTTTGTACAAGGTTGTACAAGTGTGTACAAGGGTGTACAAGTATGTACAAGAATGTAAAATTTTGTACAAGTTTGTACAAGGGTGTACAAGTGTGTACAAGGTTGTAAAAGTGTGTACAAGGTTTTACAATTGTGTACAAGGTTGTACAAGTGTGTACAAGGTTGTACAAGTGTGTACGAGGTTGTACAAGTGTGTACAAGGTTGTACAAGTGTGTACAAGGTTGTACAAGTGTGTACAAGGTTGTACAAGTGTACACAAGTTTGTACAAGTGTGTACAAGTTTGTACAAGTGTGTACAAGTTTGTACAAGGTTGTACAAATGTGTACAAGGGTGTACAAAAGTGTACAAGGGTGCACAAGTTTGTACAAGGGTGTACAAGTGTGTACAAGCTTGTACAAGTGTGTACAAGCTTGTACAAGTGTGTACAAGAGTGTACAGGTTTGTACAAGAGTGTACAGGTTTGTACAAGGTTGTACAAGTGTGTACAAGGGTGTACAAGTATGTACAAGAATGTACAATTTTGTACAAGTGTGTACAAGTTTGTAAAAGGTTGTACAAGTGTGTACAAGGGTGTACAAGTGTGTACAAGGTTGTACAAGTGTGTACAAGCTTGAACAAGTGTGTACAAGGTTGTACAAGTGTGTACAAGGTTGTACAAGTGTGTACAAGGTTGCACAAGTGTGTACAAGAGTGTACAATCGTGTACAAGCTTGTACAAGTGTGTACAAGGGTGTACAGTTTTGTACAAGGTTGTACAAGTGTGTACAAGGTTGTACAAGTGTGTACAGGGGTGTACAAGTATGTACAAGAATGTACAAGTTTGTACAAGTGTGTACAAGTTTGTAAAAGGTTGTACATGTGTGTACAAGGGTGTATAAGTGTGTACAAGGGTGCACAAGTGTGTACAAGGGTGTACAATCGTGTACAAGCTTGTACAAGTGTGTACAAGGGTGTACAGGTTTGTACAAGGTTGTACAAGTGTGTACAAGGGTGTACAAATGTATACAAGGATGTAAAAGTTTGTACAAGTGTGTACAAGTTTGTACAAGGTTGTACAAGTAAGTACAAGTTTGTACAAGAATGTACAAGTGTGTACAAGGTTTTACAATTGTGTAAAAGGTTGTACAAGTGTGTACAAGGTTGTACAAGTGTGTACAAGCTTGTACAAGTGTGTACAAGGTTGTACAAGTGTGTACAAGGTTGTACAAGTGTGTACAAGCTTGTACAAGTGTGTACAAGCTTGTACAAGTGTGTACAAGCTTGTACAAGTGTGTACAAGGGTGTACAGGTTTGTACAAGGTTGTACAAGTGTGTACAAGGGTGTACAAGTATGTACAAGAATGTACAATTTTGTACAAGTGTGTACAAGTTTGTAAAAGGTTGTACAAGTGTGTACAAGGGTGTACAAGTGTGTACAAGGTTGTACAAGTGTGTACAAGCTTGAACAAGTGTGTACAAGGTTGTACAAGTGTGTACAAGGTTGTACAAGTGTGTACAAGGTTGCACAAGTGTGTACAAGAGTGTACAATCGTGTACAAGCTTGTACAAGTGTGTACAAGGGTGTACAGGTTTGTACAAGGTTGTACAAGTGTGTACAAGGTTGTACAAGTGTGTACAAGGGTGTACAAGTTTGTACAAGTGTTTACAAGTTTGTACAAGTGTGTACAAGTTTGTACAAGTTTGTACAAATGTATACAAGGGTGTAAAAAAGTGTACAAGGGTGCACAAGTTTGTACAAGGGTGTACAAGTGTGTACAAGCTTGTACAAGTGTGTACAAGGGTGTACAGTTTTGTACAATTTTGTACAAGTGTTTACAAGGGTGTACAAGTATGTACAAGAATGTACAAGTTTGTACAAGTGTGTACAAGTTTGTAAAAGGTTGTACATGTGTGTACAAGGGTGTACAAGTGTGTACAAGGGTGCACAAGTGTGTACAAGGGTGTACAATCGTGTACAAGCTTGTACAAGTGTGTACAAGGGTGTACAGGTTTGTACAAGGTTGTACAAGTGTGTACAAGGGTGTACAAATGTATACAAGGATGTAAAAGTTTGTACAAGTGTGTACAAGTTTGTACAAGGTTGTACAAGTAAGTACAAGTTTGTACAAGAATGTACAAGTGTGTACAAGGTTTTACAATTGTGTAAAAGGTTGTACAAGTGTGTACAAGGTTGTACAAGTGTGTACAAGCTTGTACAAGTGTGTACAAGGCTGTACAAGTGTGTACAAGGTTGTACAAGTGTGTACAAGCTTGTACAAGTGTGTACAAGGTTGTACAAGTGTGTACAAGGTTGTTCAAGTGTGTACATGTTTGTACAAGTGTGTTTAAGTTTGTACAAGGTTGAACAAATGTGTACAAGGGTGTACAAAAGTGTTCAAGGGTGCACAAGTTTGTACAAGGGTGTAAAAGAGTGTACAAGCTTGTACAAGTGTGTACAAGCTTGTACAAGTGTGTACAAGCTTGTACAAGTGTGTACAAGGGTGTACAGGTTTGTACAAGGTTGTACAAGTGTGTACAAGGGTGTACAAGTATTTACAAGAATGTAAAATTTTGTACAAGTTTGTACAAGGGTGTACAAGTGTGTACAAGGTTGTAAAAGTGTGTACAAGGTTTTACAATTGTGTACAAGGTTGTACAAGTGTGTACAAGGTTGTACAAGTGTGTACGAGGTTGTACAAGTGTGTACAAGGTTGTACAAGTGTGTACAAGGTTGTACAAGTGTGTACAAGGTTGTACAAGTGTACACAAGTTTGTACAAGTGTGTACAAGTTTGTACAAGTGTGTACAAGTTTGTACAAGGTTGTACAAATGTGTACAAGGGTGTAAAAAAGTGTACAAGGGTGCACAAGTTTGTACAAGGGTGTACAAGTGTGTACAAGCTTGTACAAGTGTGTACAAGCTTGTACAAGTGTGTACAAGAGTGTACAGGTTTGTACAAGAGTGTACAGGTTTGTACAAGGTTGTACAAGTGTGTACAAGGGTGTACAAGTATGTACAAGAATGTACAATTTTGTACAAGTGTGTACAAGTTTGTAAAAGGTTGTACAAGTGTGTACAAGGGTGTACAAGTGTGTACAAGGTTGTACAAGTGTGTACAAGCTTGAACAAGTGTGTACAAGGTTGTACAAGTGTGTACAAGGTTGTACAAGTGTGTACAAGGTTGCACAAGTGTGTACAAGAGTGTACAATCGTGTACAAGCTTGTACAAGTGTGTACAAGGGTGTACAGTTTTGTACAAGGTTGTACAAGTGTGTACAAGGTTGTACAAGTGTGTACAGGGGTGTACAAGTTTGTACAAGTGTGTACAAGTTTGTACAAGTGTGTACAAGTTTGTACAAGTTTGTACAAATGTATACAAGGGTGTACAAAAGTGTACAAGGGTGCACAAGTTTGTACAAGGGTGTACAAGTGTGTACAAGCTTGTACAAGTGTGTACAAGCTTGTACAAGTGTGTACAAGGGTGTACAGGTTTGTACAATTTTGTACAAGTGTTTACAAGGGTGTACAAGTATGTACAAGAATGTACAAGTTTGTACAAGTGTGTACAAGTTTGTAAAAGGTTGTACATGTGTGTACAAGGGTGTATAAGTGTGTACAAGGGTGCACAAGTGTGTACAAGGGTGTACAATCGTGTACAAGCTTGTACAAGTGTGTACAAGGGTGTACAGGTTTGTACAAGGTTGTACAAGTGTGTACAAGGGTGTACAAATGTATACAAGGATGTAAAAGTTTGTACAAGTGTGTACAAGTTTGTACAAGGTTGTACAAGTAAGTACAAGTTTGTACAAGAATGTACAAGTGTGTACAAGGTTTTACAATTGTGTAAAAGGTTGTACAAGTGTGTACAAGCTTGTACAAGTGTGTACAAGGTTGTACAAGTGTGTACAAGGTTGTACAAGTGTGTACAAGCTTGTACAAGTGTGTACAAGGTTGTACAAGTGTGTACAAGGTTGTTCAAGTGTGTACATGTTTGTACAAGTGTGTTTAAGTTTGTACAAGGTTGTACAAATGTGTACAAGGGTGTACAAAAGTGTTCAAGGGTGCACAAGTTTGTACAAGGGTGTACAAGTGTGTACAAGCTTGTACAAGTGTGTACAAGCTTGTACAAGTGTGTACAAGCTTGTACAAGTGTGTACAAGGGTGTACAGGTTTGTACAAGGTTGTACAAGTGTGTACAAGGGTGTACAAGTATGTACAAGAATGTAAAATTTTGTACAAGTGTGTACAAGGGTGTACAAGTTTGTACAAGGTTGTACAAGTGTGTACAAGGTTTTACAATTGTGTACAAGGTTGTGCAAGTGTGTACAAGGTTGTACAAGTGTGTACGAGGTTGTACAAGTGTGTACAAGGTTGTACAAGTGTGTACAAGGTTGTACAAGTGTGTACAAGGTTGTACAAGTGTACACAAGTTTGTACAAGTGTGTACAAGTTTGTACAAGTGTGTACAGGTTTGTACAAGAATGTACAAATGTGTACAAGGGTGTACAAAAGTGTACAAGGGTGCACAAGTTTGTACAAGGGTGTACAAGTGTGTACAAGCTTGTACAAGTGTGTACAAGCTTGTACAAGTGTGTACAAGGGTGTACAGGTTTGTACAAGGTTGTACAAGTGTGTACAAGGGTGTACAAGTATGTACAAGAATGTACAATTTTGTACAAGTGTGTACAAGTTTGTAAAAGGTTGTACAAGTGTGTACAAGGGTGTACAAGTGTGTACAAGGTTGTACAAGTGTGTACAAGCTTGAACAAGTGTGTACAAGGTTGTACAAGTGTGTAAAAGGTTGTACAAGTGTGTACAAGGTTGCACAAGTGTGTACAAGAGTGTACAATCGTGTACAAGCTTGTACAAGTGTGTACAAGGGTGTACAGGTTTGTACAAGGTTGTACAAGTGTGTACAAGGTTGTACAAGTGTGTACAAGGGTGTACAAGTTTGTACAAGTGTGTACAAGTTTGTACAAGTGTGTACAAGTTTGTACAAGTTTGTACAAATGTATACAAGGGTGTACAAAAGTGTACAAGGGTGCACAAGTTTGTACAAGGGTGTACAAGTGTGTACAAGGGTGTACAGGTTTGTACAATTTTGTACAAGTGTTTACAAGGGTGTACAAGTATGTACAAGAATGTACAAGTTTGTACAAGTGTGTACAAGTTTGTAAAAGGTTGTACATTTGTGTACAAGGGTGTACAAGTGTGTGCAAGGGTGCACAAGTGTGTACAAGGGTGTACAATCGTGTACAAGCTTGTACAAGTGTGTACAAGGGTGTACAGGTTTGTACAAGGTTGTACAAGTGTGTACAAGGGTGTACAAATGTATACAAGGATGTAAAAGTTTGTACAAGTGTGTACAAGTTTGTACAAGGTTGTACAAGTAAGTACAAGTTTGTACAAGAATGTACAAGTGTGTACAAGGTTTTACAATTGTGTAAAAGGTTGTACAAGTGTGTACAAGGTTGTACAAGTGTGTACAAGCTTGTACAAGTGTGTAGAAGGTTGTACAAGTGTGTACAAGGTTGTACAAGTGTGTACAAGCTTGTACAAGTGTGTACAAGGTTGTACAAGTGTGTACAAGGTTGTTCAAGTGTGTACATGTTTGTACAAGTGTGTTTAAGTTTGTACAAGGTTGTACAAATGTGTACAAGGGTGTACAAAAGTGTTCAAGGGTGCACAAGTTTGTACAAGGGTGTACAAGTGTGTACAAGCTTGTACAAGTGTGTACAAGCTTGTACAAGTGTGTACAAGGGTGTACAGGTTTGTACAAGGTTGTACAAGTGTGTACAAGGGTGTACAAGTATGTACAAGAATGTAAAATTTTGTACAAGTGTGTACAAGGGTGTACAAGTGTGTACAAGGGTGTACAAGTGTGTACAAGGTTGTACAAGTGTGTACAAGGTTTTACAATTGTGTACAAGGTTGTACAAGTGTGTACAAGGTTGTACAAGTGTGTACGAGGTTGTACAAGTGTGTACAAGGTTGTACAAGTGTGTACAAGGTTGTACAAGTGTGTACTAGGTTGTACAAGTGTACACAAGTTTGTACAAGTGTGTACAAGTTTGTACAAGTGTGTACAAGTTTGTACAAGCTTGTACAAGTGTGTACAAGCTTGTACAAGTGTGTACAAGGGTGTACAGGTTTGTACAAGGTTGTACAAGTGTGTACAAGGGTGTACAAGTATGTACAAGAATGTACAATTTTGTACAATTGTGTACAAGTTTGTAAAAGGTTGTACAAGTGTGTACAAGGGTGTACAAGTGTGTACAAGGTTGTACAAGTGTGTACAAGCTTGTACAAGTGTGTACAAGCTTGTACAAGTGTGTACAAGCTTGTACAAGTGTGTACAAGGGTGTACAGGTTTGTACAAGGTTGTACAAGTGTGTACAAGGGTGTACAAGTATGTACAAGAATGTACAATTTTGTACAATTGTGTACAAGTTTGTAAAAGGTTGTACAAGTGTGTACAAGGGTGTACAAGTGTGTACAAGGTTGTACAAGTGTGTACAAGCTTGAACAAGTGTGTACAAGGTTGTACAAGTGTGTACAAGGTTGTACAAGTGTGTACAAGGTTGCACAAGTGTGTACAAGAGTGTACAATCGTGTACAAGCTTGTACAAGTGTGTACAAGAGTGTACAATCGTGTACAAGCTTGTACAAGTGTGTACAAGGGTGTACAGGTTTGTACAAGGTTGTACAGGTGTGTACAAGGTTGTACAAGTGTGTACAAGGGTGTACAAGTTTGTACAAGTGTGTACAAGTTTGTACAAGTTTGTACAAGTTTGTACAAGTTTGTACAAATGTATACAAGGCTGTACAAAATTGTACAAGGGTGCACAAGTTTGTACAAGGGTGTACAAGTGTGTACAAGCTTGTACAAGTGTGTACAAGCTTGTACAAGTGTGTACAAGGGTGTACTGGTTTGTACAATTTTGTACAAGTGTTTACAAGGGTGTACAAGTATGTACAAGAATGTACAAGTTTGTACAAGTGTGTACAAGTTTGTAAAAGGTTGTACATGTGTGTACAAAGGTGTACAAGTGTGTACAAGGGTGCACAAGTGTGTACAAGGGTGTACAATCGTGTACAAGCTTGTACAAGTGTGTACAAGGGTGTACAGGTTTGTACAAGGTTGTACAAGTGTGTACAAGGGTGTACAAATGTATACAAGGATGTAAAAGTTTGTACAAGTGTGTACAAGTTTGTACAAGGTTGTACAAGTAAGTACAAGTTTGTACAAGAATGTACAAGTGTGTACAAGGTTTTACAATTGTGTAAAAGGTTGTACAAGTGTGTACAAGGTTGTACAAGTGTGTACAAGCTTGTACAAGTGTGTACAAGGTTGTACAAGTGTGTACAAGGTTGTACAAGTGTGTACAAGCTTGTACAAGTGTGTACAAGGTTGTACAAGTGTGTACAAGGTTGTTCAAGTGTGTACATGTTTGTACAAGTGTGTTTAAGTTTGTACAAGGTTGTACAAATGTGTACAAGGGTGTACAAAAGTGTTCAAGGGTGCACAAGTTTGTACAAGGGTGTACAAGTGTGTACAAGCTTGTACAAGTGTGTACAAGCTTGTACAAGTGTGTACAAGCTTGTACAAGTGTGTACAAGGGTGTACAGGTTTGTACAAGGTTGTAAAAGTGTGTACAAGGGTGTACAAGTATGTACAAGAATGTAAAATTTTGTACATGTGTGTACAAGGGTGTACAAGTGTGTACAAGGTTGTACAAGTGTGTACAAGGTTTTACAATTGTGTACAAGGTTGTACAAGTGTGTACAAGGTTGTACAAGTGTGTACGAGGTTGTACAAGTGTGTACAAGGTTGTACAAGTGTGTACAAGGTTGTACAAGTGTGTACAAGGTTGTACAAGTGTGTACAAGGTTGTACAAGTGTACACAAGTTTGTACAAGTGTGTACAAGTTTGTACAAGTGTGTACAAGTTTGTACAAGGTTGTACAAATGTGTACAAGGGTGTACAAAAGTGTACAAGGGTGCACAAGTTTGTACAAGGGTGTACAAGTGTGTACAAGCTTGTACAAGTGTGTACAAGCTTGTACAAGTGTGTACAAGGGTGTACAGGTTTGTACAAGGTTGTACAAGTGTGTACAAGGGTGTACAAGTATGTACAAGAATGTACAATTTTGTACAAGTGTGTACAAGTTTGTAAAAGGTTGTACAAGTGTGTACAAGGGTGTACAAGTGTGTACAAGGTTGTACAAGTGTGTACAAGCTTGAATAAGTGTGTACAAGGTTGTACAAGTGTGTACAAGGTTGTACAAGTGTGTACAAGGTTGCACAAGTGTGTACAAGAGTGTACAATCGTGTACAAGCTTGTACAAGTGTGTACAAGGGTGTACAGGTTTGTACAAGGTTGTACAGGTGTGTACAAGGTTGTACAAGTGTGTACAAGGGTGTACAAGTTTGTACAAGTGTGTACAAGTTTGTACAAGTGTGTACAAGTTTGTACAAGTTTGTACAAATGTATACAAGGGTGTACAAAAGTGTGCAAGGGTGCACAAGTTTGTACAAGGGTGTACAAGTGTGTACAAGCTTGTACAAGTGTGTACAAGCTTGTACAAGTGTGTACAAGGGTGTACAGGTTTGTACAATTTTGTACAAGTGTTTACAAGGGTGTACAAGTATGTACAAGAATGTACAAGTTTGTACAAGTGTGTACAAGTTTGTAAAAGGTTGTACATGTGTGTACAAGGGTGTACAAGTGTGTACAAGGGTGCACAAGTGTGTACAAGGGTGTACAATCGTGTACAAGCTTGTACAAGTGTGTACAAGGGTGTACAGGTTTGTACAAGGTTGTACAAGTGTGTACAAGGGTGTACAAATGTATACAAGGATGTAAAAGTTTGTACAAGTGTGTACAAGTTTGTACAAGGTTGTACAAGTAAGAACAAGTTTGTACAAGAATGTACAAGTGTGTACAAGGTTTTACAATTGTGTAAAAGGTTGTACAAGTGTGTACAAGGTTGTACAAGTGTGTACAAGCTTGTACAAGTGTGTACAAGGTTGTACAAGTGTGTACAAGGTTGTACAAGTGTATACAAGCTTGTACAAGTGTGTACAAGGTTGTACAAGTGTGTACAAGGTTGTTCAAGTGTGTACATGTTTGTACAAGTGTGTTTAAGTTTGTACAAGGTTGTACAAATGTGTACAAGGGTGTACAAAAGTGTTCAAGGGTGCACAAGTTTGTACAAGGGTGTACAAGTGTGTACAAGCTTGTACAAGTGTGTACAAGCTTGTACAAGTGTGTACAAGCTTGTACAAGTGTGTACAAGCTTGTACAAGTGTGTACAAGGGTGTACAGGTTTGTACAAGGTTGTACAAGTGTGTACAAGGGTGTACAAGTATGTACAAGAATGTAAAATTTTGTACAAGTGTGTACAAGGGTGTACAAGTGTGTACAAAGTTGTACAAGTGTGTACAAGGTTTTACAATTGTGTACAAGGTTGTACAAGTGTGTACAAGGTTGTACAAGTGTGTACGAGGTTGTACAAGTGTGTACAAGGTTGTACAAGTGTGTACAAGGTTGTACAAGTGTGTACAAGTTTGTACAAGTGTGTACAAGTTTGTACAAGGTTGCACAAATAAGACATCCCTCTAAATAACAAGACATCCCTCCAAATATTAAGACATCCCTCTAAATAACAAGACATCCCTCTAAATAACAAGACATCCCTCTAATAAACTAGACATTCCGCTAAATATTAAGACATCCCTCTAAATAACAAGACATCCCTCCAAATACCAAGACATCCCTCTAAATATTAAGACATCCCTCCAAATAACAAGACAACCCTTTAAAAAACAAGACATCCCTCTAAATAACAAGACATCCCTCTAAATAACAAGACATCCCTCTAAATATTAAGACATCCCTCCAAATAACAAGACATCCCTCTAAATATTAAGACATCCCTCTAAATAACAAGACATCCCTCTAAATATTAAGACATCCCTTTAAATAACAAGACATCTCTCTAAATAACAAGACATCCCTCTAAATAACAAGACATCCCACTAAATAACAAGACGTCCCTCTAAATAACAAGACATCCCTTTTAAATAACAAGACATTCCTCTAAATAACAAGACATCCCTCTAAATAACAAGACATCCCTCCAAATAAAAAGACATCCCTCTAAATAGCAAGACATCCCTCTAAATAACAAGACATCCCTCCAAATAACAAGATATCCCTCTAAATAACAAGACATTCCTCCAAATAACAAGACTTCCCTCCAAATAAGAAGACATCCCTCTAAATAACAAGACATCCCTCTAAATAACAAGACATCCCTCTAAATACCAAGACAACCCTCTAAAAAACAAGACATCCCTCCAAATAACAAGACAACCCTCTAAAAAACAAGACGTCCCTCTAAATAAAAAGACATCTCTCCAAACAACAAGACATCCCTCTAAATAACAAGACATCCCACTAAAAAACAAGACATCCCTCTAAATATTAAGACATCCCTCTAAATAACAAGACATCCCTCCATATATTAAGACATCCCTCTAAATAACAAGACATCCCTCTAAATAACAAGACATCCCTCTAATAAACTAGACATTCCGCTAAATATTAAGACATTCCTCTAAATAACAAGACATCCCTCTAAATAACAAGACATCCCTCCAAATATGAAGACATCCCTCTAAATAACAAGACATCCCTCTAAATAACAAGACATCCCTCTAAATAACAAGACATCTCTCTAAATATTAAGACATCCCTTCAAATAACAAGACATCCCTCTAAATAACAAGACATCCCTCTAAATAACAAGACATCCCTCTAAATAACAAGACATCCCTCTAAATAACAAGACATCCCTCTAAAAAACAAGACATCCCTCTAAATATTAACACATCAATCTAAATAACAAGACATCCCTCCAAATAACAAGACAACCCTCTAAAAAACAAAAAAACCCTCTAAATAACAAGACATCTCTCTAAAAAACAAGACATCCCTCTAAATATCAAGACATCCCTCTAAATAACAAGACATCCATCTATATAACAAGACATTCCTCTAAATATTAAGACATCCCTCTAAATAACAAGACATACCTGTAAATAACAAGACATCCCTCTAAATAACAAGACATCCCATCTAAATTACAACACAACCCTCTAAAAAACAAGACATCCCTCCAAATAACAAGACAACCCTCTAAAAAACAAGACATCCCTCTAAATAACAAGACATCCCTCTAATAAACTAGACATTCCGCTAAATATTAAGACATCCCTCTAAATAACAAGACATCCCTCTAAATACCAAGACATCCCTCTAAATATTAAGACATCTCTTTAAATAACAAGACATCTCTCTAAATAACAAGACATCCCTCTAAATAACAAGACATCTCACTAAATAACAAGACGTCCCTCTAAATAACAAGACATCCCTTTTAAATAACAAGACATTCCTCTAAATAACAAGACATCCCTCTAAATAACAAGACATCCCTCCAAATAAAAAGACATCCCTCTAAATAGCAAGACATCCCTCTAAATAACAAGACATCCCTCCAAATAACAAGATATCCCTCTAAATAACAAGACATTCCTCCAAATAACAAGACTTCCCTCCAAATAAGAAGACATCCCTCTAAATAACAAGACATCCCTCTAAATAACAAGACATCCCTCTAAATACCAAGACAACCCTCTAAAAAACAAGACATCCCTCTAAATAACAAGACAACCCTCTAAAAAACAAGACGTCCCTCTAAATAAAAAGACATCTCTCCAAACAACAAGACATCCCTCTAAATAACAAGACATCCCACTAAAAAACAAGACATCCCTCTAAATATTAAGACATCCCTCTAAATAACAAGACATCCCTCCAAATATTAAGACATCCCTCTAAATAACAAGACATCCCTCTAAATAACAAGACATCCCTCTAATAAACTAGACATTCCGCTAAATATTAAGACATCCCTCTAAATAACAAGACATCCCTCTAAATAACAAGACATCCCTCCAAATATGAAGACATCCCTCTAAATAACAAGACATCCCTCTAAATAACAAGACATCCCTCTAAATAACAAGACATCTCTCTAAATATTAAGACATCCCTTCAAATAACAAGACATCCCTCTAAATAACAAGACATCCCTCTAAATAACAAGACATCCCTCTAAATAACAAGACATCCCTCTAAATAACAAGACATCCCTCTAAAAAACAAGACATCCCTCTAAATATTAAGACATCAATCTAAATAACAAGACATCCCTCCAAATAACAAGACAACCCTCTAAAAAACAAAAAAACCCTCTAAATAACAAGACATCTCTCTAAAAAACAAGACATCCCTCTAAATATCAAGACATCCCTCTAAATAACAAGACATCCATCTATATAACAAGACATTCCTCTAAATATGAAGACATCCCTCTAAATAACAAGACATACCTGTAAATAACAAGACATCCCTCTAAATAACAAGACATCCCTCTAAATATTAAGACATCCCTTCAAATAACAAGACATCCTTCTAAATATTAAGACATCCCTCTAAATAACAAGACATCCCTCTAAATATTAAGACATCCCTTTAAATAACAAGACATCTCTCTAAATAACAAGACATCCCTCTAAATAACAAGACATCCCTCCAAATAAAAAGACATCCCTCTAAATAACAAGACATCCCTCTAATAAACAAGACATTCCGCTAAATATTAAGACATCCCTCTAAATAACAAGACATCCCTCTAAATATTAAGACATCCCATTAAATAACAAGACATCTCTCTAAATAACAAGACATCCCTCTAAATAACAAGACATCCCACTAAATAACAAGACATCCCTCTAAATAACAAGACATCCCTTTTAAATAACAAGACATTCCTCTAAATAATAAGACATCCCTCTAAATAACAAGACATCCCTCCAAATAAAACGACATCCCTCTAAATAGCAAGACATCCCTCTAATAAACAAGACATTCCGCTAAATATTAAGACATCCCTCTAAATAACAAGACAACCCTCTAAAAAACAAGACATCCCTCTAAATAAAAAGACATCTCTCCAAATAACAAGACATCCCTCTAAATAACAAGACATCCCACTAAAAAACAAGACATCCCTCTAAATATTAAGACATCCCTCTAAATAACAAGACATCCCTCCAAATATTAAGACATCCCTCTAAATAACAAGACATCCCTCTAAATAACAAGACATCCCTCTAATAAACTAGACATTCCGCTAAATATTAAGACATCCCTCTAAATAACAAGACATCCCTCCAAATACCAAGACATCCCTCTAAATATTAAGACATTCCTCCAAATAACAAGAAAACCCTTTAAAAAACAAGACATCCCTCTAAATAACAAGACATCCCTCTAAATATTAAGACATCCCTCCAAATAACAAGACATCCCTCTAAATATTAAGACATCCCTCTAAATAACAAGACATCCCTCTAAATATTAAGACATCCCTTTAAATAACAAGACATCCCTCTAAATAACAAGACATCCCTCTAAATAACAAGACATCCCACTAAATAACAAGACGTCCCTCTAAATAACAAGACATCCCTTTTAAATAACAAGACATTCTTCTAAATAACAAGACATCCCTCTAAATAACAAGACATCCCTCCAAATAAAAAGACATCCCTCTAAATAGCAAGACATCCCTCTAAATAACAAGACATCCCTCCAAATAACAAGATATCCCTCTAAATAACAAGACATTCCTCCAAATAACAAGACTTCCCTCCAAATAAGAAGACATCCTTCTAAATAACAAGACATCCCTCTAAATAACAAGACATCCCTCTAAATACCAAGACATCCCTCCAAATAACAAGACAACCCTTTAAAAAACAAGACATTCCTCTAAATAACAAGACATCCCTCTAAATAACAAGACATCCCTCTAAATATTAAGACATCCCTTCAAATAACAAGACATCCCTCTAAATATTAAGACATCCCTCTAAATAACAAGACATCCCTCTAAATATTAAGACATCCCTTTAAATAACAAGACATCTCTCTAAATAACAAGACATCCCTCTAAATAACAAGACATCCCTCTAAATATTAAGACATCCCTCCAAATAACAAGACATCCCTCTAAATATTAAGACATCCCTCTAAATAACAAGACATCCCTCTAAATATTAAGACATCCCTTTAAATACAAGACATCTCTCTAAATAACAAGACATCCCTCTAAATAACAAGACATCCCACTAAATAACAAGACATCCCTCTAAATAACAAGACATCCCTTTTAAATAACAAGACATTCCTCTAAATAACAAGACATCCCTCTAAATAACAAGACATCCCTCCAAATAACAAGAAATCCCTCAAAATAGCAAGACATCCCTCTAAATATTAAGACATCCCTTCAAATAACAAGACATCCCTCTAAATAACAAGACATCCCTCTAAATAACAAGACATCCCTATAAATAAAAAGACATCCCTCTAAATAACTAGACATCCCTCCAAATACCAAGACATCCCTCTAAATAACAAGACATCCCTCTAAATAAAAAGACATCCCTCTAAATAACTAGACATCCCTCCAAATACCAAGACATCCCTCTAAATAACAAGACATCCCTCTAAATAACAAGACATACCTCCAAATAACAAGACATCCCTCTTAATAACAAGCATCCCTCCAAATAACAAGACATCCCTCTAAATAACAAGACATCCCTCCAAATATGAAGACATCCCTCCAAATATTAAGACATCCCTTCAAATAACAAGACATCCCTCTAAATAACAAGACATCCCTCTAAATAACAAGACATCCCTCTAAATAACAAGTCATCCCTCTAAATAACAAGACATCCCTCTAAAAAACAAGACATCCCTCTAAATATTAAGACATCAATCTAAATAACAAGACATCCCTCCAAATAACAAGACAACCCTCTAAAAAACAAAAAAACCCTCTAAATAACAAGACATCCCTCTAAATAACAAGACATCCCACTAAAAAACAAGACATCCCTCTAAATATTAAGACATCCCTCTAAATAACAAGACTTCCCTTCAAATATTAAGACATCCCTCTAAATAACAAGACATCCCTCTAAATAACAAGACATCCCTCTAATAAACTAGACATTCCGCTAAATATTAAGACATCCCTCTAAATAACAAGACATCCCTCCAAATACCAAGACATCCCTCTAAATATTAAGACATCCCTCCAAATAACAAGAAAACCCTTTAAAAAACAAGACATCCCTCTAAATAACAAGACATCCCTCTAAATAACAAGACATCCCTCTAAATAACAAGACATCCCTCCAAATAACAAGACTTCCCTCCAAATAAGAAGACATCCTTCTAAATAACAAGACATCCCTCTAAATAACAAGACATCCCTCTAAATACCAAGACATCCCTCCAAATAACAAGACAACCCTTTAAAAAACAAGACATCCCTCTAAATAACAAGACATCCCTCTAAATAACAAGACATCCCTCTAAATATTAAGACATCCCTTCAAATAACAAGACATCCCTCTAAATATTAAGACATCCCTCTAAATAACAAGACATCCCTCTAAATATTAAGACATCCCTTTAAATAACAAGACATCTCTCTAAATAACAAGACATCCCTCTAAATAACAAGACATCCCTCTAAATATTAAGACATCCCTCCAAATAACAAGACATCCCTCTAAATATTAAGACATCCCTCTAAATAACAAGACATCCCTCTAAATATTAAGACATCCCTTTAAATAACAAGACATCTCTCTAAATAACAAGACATCCCTCTAAATAACAAGACATCCCACTAAATAACAAGACATCCCTCTAAATAACAAGACATCCCTTTTAAATAACAAGACATTCCTCTAAATAACAAGACATCCCTCTAAATAACAAGACATCCCTCCAAATAACAAGAAATCCCTCAAAATAGCAAGACATCCCTCTAAATATTAAGACATCCCTTCAAATAACAAGACATCCCTCTAAATAACAAGACATCCCTCAAAATAACAAGACATCCCTCTAAATAACAAGACATCCCACTAAATAACAAGACATCCCTCTAAATAACAAGACATCCCTTTTAAATAACAAGACATTCCTCTAAATAACAAGACATCCCTCTAAATAACAAGACATCCCTCCAAATAAAAAGACATCCCTCTAAATAGCAAGACATCCCTCTAATAAACAAGACATTCCGCTAAATATTAAGACATCCCTCTAAATAACAAGACATCCCTCTAAATATTAAGACATCCCTTTAAATAACAAGACATCTCTCTAAATAACAAGACATCCCTCTAAATAACAAGACATCCCACTAAATAACAAGACATCCCTCTAAATAACAAGACATCCCTTTTAAATAACAAGACATTCCTCTAAATAATAAGACATCCCTCTAAATAACAAGACATCCCTCCAAATAAAAAGACATCCCTCTAAATAGCAAGACATCCCTCTAATAAACAAGACATTCCGCTAAATATTAAGACATCCCTCTAAATAACAAGACAACCCTCTAAAAAACAAGACATCCCTCTAAATAAAAAGACATCTCTCCAAATAACAAGACATCCCTCTAAATAACAAGACATCCCACTAAAAAACAAGACATCCCTCTAAATATTAAGACATCCCTCTAAATAACAAGACATCCCTCCAAATATTAAGACATCCCTCTAAATAACAAGACATCCCTCTAAATAACAAGACATCCCTCTAATAAACTAGACATTCCGCTAAATATTAAGACATCCCTCTAAATAACAAGACATCCCTCCAAATACCAAGACATCCCTCTAAATATTAAGACATCCCTCCAAATAACAAGAAAACCCTTTAAAAAACAAGACATCCCTCTAAATAACAAGACATCCCTCTAAATAACAAGACATCCCTCTAAATATTAAGACATCCCTCCAAATAACAAGACATCCCTCTAAATATTAAGACATCCCTCTAAATAACAAGACATCCCTCTAAATATTAAGACATCCCTTTAAATAACAAGACATCCCTCTAAATAACAAGACATCCCTCTAAATAACAAGACATCCCACTAAATAACAAGACGTCCCTCTAAATAACAAGACATCCCTTTTAAATAACAAGACATTCCTCTAAATAACAAGACATCCCTCTAAATAACAAGACATCCCTCCAAATAAAAAGACATCCCTCTAAATAGCAAGACATCCCTCTAAATAACAAGACATCCCTCCAAATAACAAGATATCCCTCTAAATAACAAGACATTCCTCCAAATAACAAGACTTCCCTCCAAATAAGAAGACATCCTTCTAAATAACAAGACATCCCTCTAAATAACAAGACATCCCTCTAAATACCAAGACATCCCTCCAAATAACAAGACAACCCTTTAAAAAACAAGACATCCCTCTAAATAACAAGACATCCCTCTAAATAACAAGACATCCCTCTAAATATTAAGACATCCCTTCAAATAACAAGACATCCCTCTAAATATTAAGACATCCCTCTAAATAACAAGACATCCCTCTAAATATTAAGACATCCCTTTAAATAACAAGACATCTCTCTAAATAACAAGACATCCCTCTAAATAACAAGACATCCCTCTAAATATTAAGACATCCCTCCAAATAACAAGACATCCCTCTAAATATTAAGACATCCCTCTAAATAACAAGACATCCCTCTAAATATTAAGACATCCCTTTAAATAACAAGACATCTCTCTAAATAACAAGACATCCCTCTAAATAACAAGACATCCCACTAAATAACAAGACATCCCACTAAATAACAAGACATCCCTTTTAAATAACAAGACATTCCTCTAAATAACAAGACATCCCTCTAAATAACAAGACATCCCTCCAAATAACAAGAAATCCCTCAAAATAGCAAGACATCCCTCTAAATATTAAGACATCCCTTCAAATAACAAGACATCCCTCTAAATAACAAGACATCCCTCAAAATAACAAGACATCCCTCTAAATAAAAAGACATCCTTCTAAATAACTAGACATCCCTCCAAATACCAAGACATCCCTCTAAATAACAAGACATCCCTCTAAATAAAAAGACATCCCTCTAAATAACTAGACATCCCTCCAAATACCAAGACATCCCTCTAAATAACAAGACATCCCTCTAAATAACAAGACATACCTCCAAATAACAAGACATCCCTCTAAATTATAAGACATCCCTCTTAATAACAAGCATCCCTCCAAATAACAAGACATCCCTCTAAATAACAAGACATCCCTCCAAATATGAAGACATCCCTCCAAATATGAAGACATCCCTCTAAATAACAAGACATCCCTCTAAATAACAAGACATCTCTCTAAATATTAAGACATCTCTTCAAATAACAAGACATCCCTCTAAATAACAAGACATCCCTCTAAATAACAAGACATCCCTCTAAATAACAAGACATCCCTCTAAATAACAAGACATCCCTCTAAAAAACAAGACATCCCTCTAAATATTAAGACATCAATCTAAATAACAAGACATCCCTCCAAATAACAAGACAACCCTCTAAAAAACAAAAAAACCCTCTAAATAACAAGACATCCCTCTAAATAACAAGACATCCCACTAAAAAACAAGACATCCCTCTAAATATTAAGACATCCCTCTAAATAACAAGACATCCCTCCAAATATTAAGACATCCCTCTAAATAACAAGACATCCCTCTAAATAACAAGACATCCCTCTAATAAACTAGACATTCCGCTAAATATTAAGACATCCCTCTAAATAACAAGACATGACTCCAAATACCAAGACATCCCTCTAAATATTAAGACATCCCTCCAAATAACAAGAAAACCCTTTAAAAAACAAGACATCCCTCTAAATAACAAGACATCCCTCTAAATAACAAGACATCCCTCTAAATATTAAGACATCCCTCCAAATAACAAGACATCCCTCTAAATATTAAGACATCCCTCTAAATAACAAGACATCCCTCTAAATATTAAGACATCCCTTTAAATAACAAGACATCTCTCTAAATAACAAGACATCCCTCTAAATAACAAGACATCCCACTAAATAACAAGACGTCCCTCTAAATAACAAGACATCCCTTTTAAATAACAAGACATTCCTCTAAATAACAAGACATCCCTCTAAATAACAAGACATCCCTCCAAATAAAAAGACATCCCTCTAAATAGCAAGACATCCCTCTAAATAACAAGACATCCCTCCAAATAACAAGATATCCCTCTAAATAACAAGACATTCCTCCAAATAACAAGACTTCCCTCCAAATAAGAAGACATCCCTCTAAATAACAAGACATCCCTCTAAATAACAAGACATCCCTCTAAATACCAAGACATCCCTCTAAATATTAAGACATCCCTCCAAATAACAAGACAACCCTTTAAAAAACAAGACATCCCTCTAAATAACAAGACATCCCTCTAAATAACAAGACATCCCTCTAAATATTAAGACATCCCTTCAAATAACAAGACATCCCTCTAAATATTAAGACATCCCTCTAAATAACAAGACATCCCTCTAAATAACAAGACATCCCTTTAAATAACAAGACATCTCTCTAAATAACAAGACATCCCTCTAAATAACAAGACATCCCTCTAAATATTAAGACATCCCTCCAAATAACAAGACATCCCTCTAAATATTAAGACATCCTTATAAATAACAAGACATCCCTCTAAATATTAAGACATCCCTTCAAATAACAAGACATCCCTCTAAATATTAAGACATCCCTCTAAATAACAAGACATCCCTCTAAATATTAAGACATCCCTTTAAATAACAAGACATCTCTCTAAATAACAAGACATCCCTCTAAATAACAAGACATCCCACTAAATAACAAGACATCCCTCTAAATAACAAGACATCCCTTTTAAATAACAAGACATTCCTCTAAATAACAAGACATCCCTCTAAATAACAAGACATCCCTCCAAATAAAAAGACATCCCTCTAAATAGCAAGACATCCCTCTAATAAACAAGACATTCCGCTAAATATTAAGACATCCCTCTAAATAACAAGACATCCCTCTAAATATTAAGACATCCCTTTAAATAACAAGACATCTCTCTAAATAACAAGACATCCCTCTAAATAACAAGACATCCCACTAAATAACAAGACATCCCTCTAAATAACAAGACATCCCTTTTAAATAACAAGACATTCCTCTAAATAATAAGACATCCCTCTAAATAACAAGACATCCCTCCAAATAAAAAGACATCCCTCTAAATAGCAAGACATCCCTCTAATAAACAAGACATTCCGCTAAATATTAAGACATCCCTCTAAATAACAAGACAACCCTCTAAAAAACAAGACATCCCTCTAAATAAAAAGACATCTCTCCAAATAACAAGACATCCCTCTAAATAACAAGACATCCCACTAAAAAACAAGACATCCCTCTAAATATTAAGACATCCCTCAAAATAACAAGACATCCCTCCAAATATTAAGACATCCCTCTAAATGACAAGACATCCCTCTAAATAACAAGACATCCCTCTAATAAACTAGACATTCCGCTAAATATTAAGACATCCCTCTAAATAACAAGACATCCCTCCAAATACCAAGACATCCCTCTAAATATTAAGACATCCCTCCAAATAACAAGAAAACCCTTTAAAAAACAAGACATCCCTCTAAATAACAAGACATCCCTCTAAATAACAAGACATCCCTCTAAATATTAAGACATCCCTCCAAATAACAAGACATCCCTCTAAATATTAAGACATCCCTCTAAATAACAAGACATCCCTCTAAATATTAAGACATCCCTTTAAATAACAAGACATCCCTCTAAATAACAAGACATCCCTCTAAATAACAAGACATCCCACTAAATAACAAGACGTCCCTCTAAATAACAAGACATCCCTTTTAAATAACAAGACATTCCTCTAAATAACAAGACATCCCTCTAAATAACAAGACATCCCTCCAAATAAAAAGACATCCCTCTAAATAGCAAGACATCCCTCTAAATAACAAGACATCCCTCCAAATAACAAGATATCCCTCTAAATAACAAGACATTCCTCCAAATAACAAGACTTCCCTCCAAATAAGAAGACATCCTTCTAAATAACAAGACATCCCTCTAAATAACAAGACATCCCTCTAAATACCAAGACATCCCTCCAAATAACAAGACAACCCTTTAAAAAACAAGACATCCCTCTAAATAACAAGACATCCCTCTAAATAACAAGACATCCCTCTAAATATTAAGACATCCCTTCAAATAACAAGACATCCCACAAAATATTAAGACATCCCTCTAAATAACAAGATATTCCTCTAAATATTAAGACATCCCTTTAAATAACAAGACATCTCTCTAAATAACAAGACATCCCTCTAAATAACAAGACATCCCTCTAAATATTAAGACATCCCTCCAAATAACAAGACATCCCTCTAAATATTAAGACATCCCTCTAAATAACAAGACATCCCTCTAAATATTAAGACATCCCTTTAAATAACAAGACATCTCTCTAAATAACAAGACATCCCTCTAAATAACAAGACATCCCACTAAATAACAAGACATCCCTCTAAATAACAAGACATCCCTTTTAAATAACAAGACATTCCTCTAAATAACAAGACATCCCTCTAAATAACAAGACATCCCTCCAAATAACAAGAAATCCCTCAAAATAGCAAGACATCCCTCTAAATATTAAGACATCCCTTCAAATAACAAGACATCCCTCTAAATAACAAGACATCCCTCTAAATAACAAGACATCCCTCTAAATAAAAAGACATCCCTCCAAATACCAAGACATCCCTCTAAATATTAAGACATCCCTCCAAATAACAAGAAAACCCTTTAAAAAACAAGACATCCCTCTAAATAACAAGACATCCCTCTAAATAACAAGACATCCCTCTAAATATTAAGACATCCCTCCAAATAACAAGACATCCCTCTAAATATTAAGACATCCCTCTAAATAACAAGACATCCCTCTAAATATTAAGACATCCCTTTAAATAACAAGACATCTCTCTAAATAACAAGACATCCCTCTAAATAACAAGACATCCCACTAAATAACAAGACGTCCCTCTAAATAACAAGACATCCCTTTTAAATAACAAGACATTCCTCTAAATAACAAGACATCCCTCTAAATAACAAGACATCCCTCTAAATAACAAGACATCCCACTAAAAAACAAGACATCCCTCTAAATATTAAGACATCCCTCTAAATAACAAGACATCCCTCCAAATATTAAGACATCCCTCTAAATAACAAGACATCCCTCTAAATAACAAGACATCCCTCTAATAAACTAGACATTCCGCTAAATATTAAGACATCCCTCTAAATAACAAGACATCCCTCCAAATACCAAGACATCCCTCTAAATATTAAGACATCCCTCCAAATAACAAGAAAACCCTTTAAAAAACAAGACATCCCTCTAAATAACAAGACATCCCTCTAAATAACAAGACATCCCTCTAAATATTAAGACATCCCTCCAAATAACAAGACATCCCTCTAAATATTAAGACATCCCTCTAAATAACAAGACATCCCTCTAAATATTAAGACATCCCTTTAAATAACAAGACATCTCTCTAAATAACAAGACATCCCTCTAAATAACAAGACATCCCACTAAATAACAAGACGTCCCTCTAAATAACAAGACATCCCTTTTAAATAACAAGACATTCCTCTAAATAACAAGACATCCCTCTAAATAACAAGACATCTCTCCAAATAAAAAGACATCCCTCTAAATAGCAAGACATCCCTCTAAATAACAAGACATCCCTCCAAATAACAAGATATCCCTCTAAATAACAAGACATTCCTCCAAATAACAAGACTTCCCTCCAAATAAGAAGACATCCCTCTAAATAACAAGACATCCCTCTAAATAACAAGACATCCCTCTAAATACCAAGACATCCCTCTAAATATTAAGACATCCCTCCAAATAACAAGACAACCCTTTAAAAAACAAGACATCCCTCTAAATAACAAGACATCCCTCTAAATAACAAGACATCCCTCTAAATATTAAGACATCCCTTCAAATAACAAGACATCCCTCTAAATATTAAGACATCCCTCTAAATAACAAGACATCTCTCTAAATAACAAGACATCCCTTTAAATAACAAGACATCTCTCTAAATAACAAGACATCCCTCTAAATAACAAGACATCCCTCTAAATATTAAGACATCCCTCCAAATAACAAGACATCCCTCTAAATATTAAGACATCCTAATAAATAACAAGACATCCCTCTAAATATTAAGACATCCCTTCAAATAACAAGACATCCCTCTAAATATTAAGACATCCCTCTAAATAACAAGACATCCCTCTAAATATTAAGACATCCCTTTAAATAACAAGACATCTCTCTAAATAACAAGACATCCCTCTAAATAACAAGACATCCCACTAAATAACAAGACATCCCTCTAAATAACAAGACATCCCTTTTAAATAACAAGACATTCCTCTAAATAACAAGACATCCCTCTAAATAACAAGACATCCCTCCAAATAAAAAGACATCCCTCTAAATAGCAAGACATCCCTCTAATAAACAAGACATTCCGCTAAATATTAAGACATCCCTCTAAATAACAAGACATCCCTCTAAATATTAAGACATCCCTTTAAATAACAAGACATCTCTCTAAATAACAAGACATCCCTCTAAATAACAAGACATCCCACTAAATAACAAGACATCCCTCTAAATAACAAGACATCCCTTTTAAATAACAAGACATTCCTCTAAATAATAAGACATCCCTCTAAATAACAAGACATCCCTCCAAATAAAAAGACATCCCTCTAAATAGCAAGACATCCCTCTAATAAACAAGACATTCCGCTAAATATTAAGACATCCCTCTAAATAACAAGACAACCCTCTAAAAAACAAGACATCCCTCTAAATAAAAAGACATCTCTCCAAATAACAAGACATCCCTCTAAATAACAAGACATCCCACTAAAAAACAAGACATCTCTCTAAATATTAAGACATCCCTCAAAATAACAAGACATCCCTCCAAATATTAAGACATCCTTCTAAATGACAAGACATCCCTCTAAATAACAAGACATCCCTCTAATAAACTAGACATTCCGCTAAATATTAAGACATCCCTCTAAATAACAAGACATCCCTCCAAATACCAAGACATCCCTCTAAATATTAAGACATCCCTCCAAATAACAAGAAAACCCTTTAAAAAACAAGACATCCCTCTAAATAACAAGACATCCCTCTAAATAACAAGACATCCCTCTAAATATTAAGACATCCCTCCAAATAACAAGACATCCCTCTAAATATTAAGACATCCCTCTAAATAACAAGACATCCCTCTAAATATTAAGACATCCCTTTAAATAACAAGACATCCCTCTAAATAACAAGACATCCCTCTAAATAACAAGACATCCCACCAAATAACAAGACGTCCCTCTAAATAACAAGACATCCCTTTTAAATAACAAGACATTCCTCTAAATAACAAGACATCCCTCTAAATAACAAGACATCCCTCCAAATAAAAAGACATCCCTCTAAATAGCAAGACATCCCTCTAAATAACAAGACATCCCTCCAAATAACAAGATATCCCTCTAAATAACAAGACATTCCTCCAAATAACAAGACTTCCCTCCAAATAAGAAGACATCCTTCTAAATAACAAGACATCCCTCTAAATAACAAGACATCCCTCTAAATACCAAGACATCCCTCCAAATAACAAGACAACCCTTTAAAAAACAAGACATCCCTCTAAATAACAAGACATCCCTCTAAATAACAAGACATCCCTCTAAATATTAAGACATCCCTTCAAATAACAAGACATCCCTCTAAATATTAAGACATCCCTCTAAATAACAAGACATTCCTCTAAATATTAAGACATCCCTTTAAATAACAAGACATCTCTCTAAATAACAAGACATCCCTCTAAATAACAAGACATCCCTCTAAATATTAAGACATCCCTCCAAATAACAAGACATCCCTCTAAATATTAAGACATCCCTCTAAATAACAAGACATCCCTCTAAATATTAAGACATCCCTTTAAATAACAAGACATCTCTCTAAATAACAAGACATCCCTCTAAATAACAAGACATCCCACTAAATAACAAGACATCCCTCTAAATAACAAGACATCCCTTTTAAATAACAAGACATTCCTCTAAATAACAAGACATCCCTCTAAATAACAAGACATCCCTCCAAATAACAAGAAATCCCTCAAAATAGCAAGACATCCCTCTAAATATTAAGACATCCCTTCAAATAACAAGACATCCCTCTAAATAACAAGACATCCCTCTAAATAACAAGACATCCCTCTAAATAAAAAGACATCCCTCTAAATAACTAGACATCCCTCCAAATACTAAGACATCCCTCTAAATAACAAGACATCCCTCTAAATAAAAAGACATCCCTCTAAATAACTAGACATCCCTCCAAATACCAAAACATCCCTCTAAATAACAAGACATCCCTCTAAATAACAAGACATACCTCCAAATAACAAGACATCCCTCTAAATTATAAGACATCCCTCTTAATAACAAGCATCCCTCCAAATAACAAGACATCCCTCTAAATAACAAGACATCCCTCCAAATATGAAGACATCCCTCCAAATATGAAGACATCCCTCTAAATAACAAGTCATCCCTCTAAATAACAAGACATCTCTCTAAATATTAAGACATCCCTTCAAATAACAAGACATCCCTCTAAATAACAAGACATCCCTCTAAATAACAAGACATCCCTCTAAATAACAAGACATCCCTCTAAATAACAAGACATCCCTCTAAAAAACAAGACATCCCTCTAAATATTAAGACATCAATCTAAATAACAAGACATCCCTCAAAATAACAAGACAACCCTCTAAAAAACAAAAAAACCCTCTAAATAACAAGACTTCCCTCTAAATAACAAGACATCCCACTAAAAAACAAGACATCCCTCTAAATATTAAGACATCCCTCTAAATAACAAGACATCCCTCCAAATATTAAGACATCCCTCTAAATAACAAGACATCCCTCTAAATAACAAGACATCCCTCTAATAAACTAGACATTCCGCTAAATATTAAGACATCCCTCTAAATAACAAGACATTCCTCCAAATACCAAGACATCCCTCTAAATATTAAGACATCCCTCAAATAACAAGAAAACCCTTTAAAAAACAAGACATCCCTCTAAATAACAAGACATCCCTCTAAATAACAAGACATCCCTCTAAATATTAAGACATCCCTCCAAATAACAAGACATCCCTCTAAATATTAAGACATCCCTCTAAATAACAAGACATCCCTCTAAATATTAAGACATCCCTTTAAATAACAAGACATCTCTCTAAATAACAAGACATCCCTCTAAATAACAAGACATCCCACTAAATAACAAGACGTCCCTCTAAATAACAAGACATCCCTTTTAAATAACAAGACATTCCTCTAAATAACAAGACATCCCTCTAAATAACAAGACATCCCTCCAAATAAAAAGACATCCCTCTAAATAGCAAGACATCCCTCTAAATAACAAGACATCCCTCCAAATAACAAGATATCCCTCTAAATAACAAGACATTCCTCCAAATAACAAGACTTCCCTCCAAATAAGAAGACATCTCTCTAAATAACAAGACATCCCTCTAAATAACAAGACATCCCTCTAAATACCAAGACATCCCTCTAAATATTAAGACATCCCTCCAAATAACAAGACAACCCTTTAAAAAACAAGACATCCCTCTAAATAACAAGACATCCCTCTAAATAACAAGACATCCCTCTAAATATTAAGACATCCCTTCAAATAACAAGACATCCCTCTAAATATTAAAACATCCCTCTAAATAACAAGACATCCCTCTAAATATTAAGACATCCCTTTAAATAACAAGACATCTCTCTAAATAACAAGACATCCCTCTAAATAACAAGACATCCCTCTAAATATTAAGACATCCCTCCAAATAACAAGACATCCTTCTAAATATTAAGACATCCCTCTAAATAACAAGACATCCCTCTAAATATTAAGACATCCCTTTAAATAACAAGACATCTCTCTAAATAACAAGACATCCCTCTAAATAACAAGACATCCCACTAAATAACAAGACATCCCTCTAAATAACAAGACAACCCTTTTAAATAACAAGACATTCCTCCAAATAACAAGAAATCCCTCAAAATAGCAAGACATCCCTCTAAATATTAAGACATCCCTTCAAATAACAAGACATCCCTCTAAATAACAAGACATCCCTCTAAATAACAAGACATCCCTCAAAATAAAAAGACATCCCTCTAAATAACTAGACATCCCTCCAAATACCAAGACATCCCTCTAAATAACAAGACATCCTTCTAAATAACAAGACATACCTCCAAATAACAAGACATCCCTCTAAATTATAAGACATCCCTCTTAATAACAAGCATCCCTCCAAATAACAAGACATCCCTCTAAATAACAAGACATCCCTCCAAATATGAAGACATCCCTCCAAATATGAAGACATCCCTCTAAATAACAAGACATCCCTCTAAATAACAAGACATCCCTCTAAATAACAAGACATCTCTCTAAATATTAAGACATCCCTTCAAATAACAAGACATCCCTCTAAATAACAAGACATCCCTCTAAATAACAAGACATCCCTCTAAATAACAAGACATCCCTCTAAATAACAAGACATCCCTGTAAATAACAAGACATCCCTTTTAAATAACAAGACATTCCTCTAAATAACAAGACATCCCTCTAAATAACAAGACATCCCTCCAAATAAAAAGACATCCCTCTAAATATTAAGACATCAATCTAAATAACAAGACATCTCTCCAAATAACAAGACAACCCTCTAAAAAACAAAAAAACCCTCTAAATAACAAGACATCTCTCTAAAAAACAAGACATCCCTCTAAATATCAAGACATCCCTCTAAATAACAAGACATCCATCTATATAACAAGACATTCCTCTAAATATTAAGACATCCCTCTAAATAACAAGACATACCTGTAAATAACAAGACATCCCTCTAAATAACAAGACATCCCATCTAAATTACAAGACAACTCTCTAAAAAACAAGACATCCCTTAAGACATTCCGCTAAATATTAAGACATCCCTCTAAATAACAAGACATCCCTCTAAATACCAAGACATCCCTCTAAATATTAAGACATCCCTCCAAATAACAAGACAACCCTTTAAAAAACAAGACATCCCTCTAAATAACAAGACATCCCTCTAAATAACAAGACATCCCTCTAAATAACAAGACATCCCTCTAAATATTAAGACATCCCTTCAAATAACAAGACATCCCTCTAAATATTAAGACATCCCTCTAAATAACAAGACATCCCTCTAAATATTAAGACATCCCTTTAAATAACAAGACATCTCTCTAAATAACAAGACATCCCTCTAAATAACAAGACATCCCACTAAATAACAAGACATCCCTCTAAATAACAAGACATCCCTTTTAAATAACAAGACATTCCTCTAAATAACAAGACATCCCTCTAAATAACAAGACATCCCTCCAAATAAAAAGACATCCCTCTAAATAGCAAGACATCCCTCTAATAAACAAGACATTCCGCTAAATATTAAGACATCCCTCTAAATATTAAGACATCCCTTTAAATAACAAGACATCTCTCTAAATAACAAGACATCCCTCTAAATAACAAGACATCCCACTAAATAACAACACATCCCTCTAAATAACAAGACATCCCTTTTAAATAACAAGACATTCCTCTAAATAACAAGACATCCCTCTAAATAACAAGACATCCCTCCAAATAAAAAGACATCCTTCTAAATAGCAAGACATCCCTCTAATAAACAAGACATTCCGCTAAATATTAAGACATCCCTCTAAATAACAAGACATCCCATCTAAATTACAAGACAACCCTCTAAAAAACAAGACATCCCTCCAAATAACAAGACAACCCTCTAAAAAACAAGACATCCCTCTAAATAAAAAGACATCTCTCCAAATAACAAGACATCCCTCTAAATAACAAGACATCCCATCTAAATTACAAGACAACAATCTAAAAAACAAGACATCCCTCTAAATAACAAGACATCCCTCTAAATAACAAGACATCCCTCTAAATATTAAGACATCCCTCCAAATAACAAGACATCCCTCTAAATATTAAGACATCCCTCTAAATAACAAGACATCCCTCTAAATATTAAGACATCCCTTTAAATAACAAGACATCTCTCTAAATAACAAGACATCCCTCTAAATAACAAGACATCCCACTAAATAACAAGACGTCCCTCTAAATAACAAGACATCCCTTTTAAATAACAAGACATTCCTCTAAATAACAAGACATCCCTCTAAATAACAAGACATCCCTCCAAATAAAAAGACATCCCTCTAAATAGCAAGACATCCCTCTAAATAAAAAGACATCCCTCCAAATAACAAGATATCCCTCTAAATAACAAGACATTCCTCCAAATAACAAGACTTCCCTCCAAATAAGAAGACATCCCTCTAAATAACAAGACATCCCTCTAAATAACAAGACATCCCTCTAAATACCAAGACATCCCTCTAAATATTAAGACATCCCTCCAAATAACAAGACAACCCTTTAAAAAACAAGACATCCCTCTAAATAACAAGACATCCCTCTAAATAACAAAACATCCCTCTAAATATTAAGACATCCCTTTAAATAACAAGACATCTCTCTAAATATTAAGACATCCCTCTAAATAACAAGACATCCCTCTAAATATTAAGACATCCCTTTAAATAACAAGACATCTCTCTAAATAACAAGTCATCCCTCTAAATAACAAGACATCTCACTAAAAAACAAGACATCCCTCTAAATAACAAGACATCCCTTTTAAATAACAAGACATTCCTCTAAATAACAAGACATCCCTCTAAATAACAAGACATCCCTCCAAATAACAAGAAATCCCTCAAAAAAGCAAGACATCCCTCTAAATATTAAGACATCCCTTCAAATAACAAGACATCCCTCTAAATAACAAGACATCCCTCTAAATAACAAGACATCCCTCTAAATAAAAAGACATCCCTCTAAATAACTAGACATCCCTCCAAATACCAAGACATCCCTCTAAATAACAAGACATCCCTCTAAATAACAAGACATACCTCCAAATAACGAAACATCCCTCTAAATTATAAGACATCCCTCTTAATAACAAGCATCCCTCCAAATAACAAGACATCCCTCTAAATAACAAGACATCCCTCCAAATATGAAGACATCCCTCTAAATAACAAGACATCTCTCTAAATAACAAGACATCCCTCTAAATAACAAGACATCCCACTAAATAACAAGACGTCCCTCTAAATAACAAGACATCCCTTTTAAATAACAAGACATTCCTCTAAATAACAAGACATCCCTCTAAATAACAAGACATCCCTCCAAATAAAAAGACATCCCTCTAAATAGCAAGACATCCCTCTAAATAAAAAGACATCCCTCCAAATAACAAGATATCCCTCTAAATAACAAGACATTCCTCCAAATAACAAGACTTCCCTCCAAATAAGAAGACATCCCTCTAAATAACAAGACATCCCTCTAAATAACAAGACATCCCTCTAAATACCAAGACATCCCTCTAAATATTAAGACATCCCTCCAAATAACAAGACAACCCTTTAAAAAACAAGACATCCCTCTAAATAACAAGACATCCCTCTAAATAACAAGACATCCCTCTAAATATTAAGACATCCCTTTAAATAACAAGACATCTCTCTAAATATTAAGACATCCCTCTAAATAACAAGACATCCCTCTAAATATTAAGACATCCCTTTAAATAACAAGACATCTCTCTAAATAACAAGACATCCCTTTAAATAACAAGACATCTCACTAAAAAACAAGACATCCCTCTAAATAACAAGACATCCCTTTTAAATAACAAGACATTCTTCTAAATAACAAGACATCCCTCTAAATAACAAGACATCCCTCCAAATAACAAGAAATCCCTCAAAAAAGCAAGACATCCCTCTAAATATTAAGACATCCCTTCAAATAACAAGACATCCCTCTAAATAACAAGACATCCCTCTAAATAACAAGACATCCCTCTAAATAAAAAGACATCCCTCTAAATAACTAGACATCCCTCCAAATACCAAGACATCCCTCTAAATAACAAGACATCCCTCTAAATAACAAGACATACCTCCAAATAACGAAACATCCCTCTAAATTATAAGACATCCCTCTTAATAACAAGCATCCCTCCAAATAACAAGACATCCCTCTAAATAACAAGACATCCCTCCAAATATGAAGACATCCCTCTAAATAACAAGACATCCCTCTAAATAACAAGACATCCCTCTAAATAACAAGACATCTCTCTAAATATTAAGACATCCCTTCAAATAACAAGACATCCCTCTAAATAACAAGACATCCCTCTAAATAACAAGACATCCCACTAAATAACAAGACGTCCCTCTAAATAACAAGACATCCCTTTTAAATAACAAGACATTCCTCTAAATAACAAGACATCCCTCTAAATAACAAGACATCCCTCCAAATAATAAGACATCCCTCTAAATAGCAAGACATCCCTCTAAATAACAAGACATCCCTCCAAATAACAAGATATCTCTCTAAATAACAAGACATTCCTCCAAATAACAAGACTTCCCCTCCAAATAAGAAGACATCCCTCTAAATAACAAGACATCCCTCTAAATAACAAGACATCCCTCTAAATACCAAGACATCCCTCTAAATATTAAGACATCCCTCCAAATAACAAGACAACCCTTTAAAAAACAAGACATCCCTCTAAATAACAAGACATCCCTCTAAATAACAAGACATCCCTCTAAATATTAAGACATCCCTTCAAATAACAAGACATCCCTCTAAATATTAAGACATCCCTCTAAATAACAAGACATCCCTCCAAATATTAAGACATCCCTTTAAATAACAAGACATCTCTCTAAATAACAAGACATCCCTCTAAAAAACAAGACATCCCTCTAAATATTAAGACATCAATCTAAATAACAAGACATCCCTTCAAATAACAAGACAACCCTCTAAAAAACAAAAAAACCCTTTAAATAACAAGACATCTCTCTAAAAAACAAGACATCCCTCTAAATATCAAGACATCCCTCTAAATAACAAGACATCCATCTATATAACAAGACATTCCTCTAAATATTAAGACATCCCTCTAAATAACAAGACATACCTGTAAATAACAAGACATCCCTCTAAATAACAAGACATCCCATCTAAATTACAAGACAACCCTCTAAAAAAAAAAGACATCCCTCCAAATAACAAGACAACCCTCTAAAAAACAAGACATCCCTCTAAATAACAAGACATCCCTCTAAATAACAAGACATCACTCTAAATATTAAGACATCCCTCCAAATAACAAGACAACCCTTTAAAAAACAAGACATCCCTCTAAATAACAAGACATCCCTCTAAATAACAAGACATCCCTCTAAATATTAAGACATCCCTTCAAATAACAAGACATCCCTCTAAATATTAAGACATCCCTTCAAATAACAAGACATCCCTCTAAATATTAAGACATCCCTCTAAATAACAAGACATCCCTCTAAATATTAAGACATCCCTCTAAATAACAAGACATCCCTCCAAATATTAAGACATCCCTCTAAATAACAAGACATCCCTCTAAATAACAAGACATCCCTCTAATAAACTAGACATTCCGCTAAATATTAGGACATCCCTCTAAATAACAAGACATCCCTCCAAATACCAAGACATCCCTCTAAATATTAAGACATCCCTCAAATAACAAGAAAACCCTTTAAAAAACAAGACATCCCTCTAAATAACAAGACATCCCTCTAAATAACAAGACATCCCTCTAAATATTAAGACATCCCTCCAAATAACAAGACATCCCTCTAAATATTAAGACATCCCTCTAAATAACAAGACATCCCTCTAAATATTAAGACATCCCTTTAAATAACAAGACATCTCTCTAAATAACAAGACATCCCTCTAAATAACAAGACATCCCACTAAATAACAAGACGTCCCTCTAAATAACAAGACATCCCTTTTAAATAACAAGACATTCCTCTAAATAACAAGACATCCCTCTAAATAACAAGACATCCCTCCAAATAAAAAGACATCCCTCTAAATAGCAAGACATCCCTCTAAATAACAAGACATCCCTCCAAATAACAAGATATCCCTCTAAATAACAAGACATTCCTCCAAATAACAAGACTTCCCTCCAAATAAGAAGACATCCCTCTAAATAACAAGACATCCCTCTAAATAACAAGACATCCCTCTAAATACCAAGACATCCCTCTAAATATTAAGACATCCCTCCAAATAACAAGACAACCCTTTAAAAAACAAGACATCCCTCTAAATAACAAGACATCCCTCTAAATAACAAGACATCCCTCTAAATATTAAGACATCCCTTCAAATAACAAGACATCCCTCTAAATATTAAAACATCCCTCTAAATAACAAGACATCCCTCTAAATATTAAGACATCCCTTTAAATAACAAGACATCTCTCTAAATAACAAGACATCCCTCTAAATAACAAGACATCCCTCTAAATATTAAGACATCCCTCCAAATAACAAGACATCCCTCTAAATATTAAGACATCCCTCTAAATAACAAGACATCCCTCTAAATATTAAGACATCCCTTTAAATAACAAGACATCTCTCTAAATAACAAGACATCCCTCTAAATAACAAGACATCCCACTAAATAACAAGACATCCCTCTAAATAACAAGACAACCCTTTTAAATAACAAGACATTCCTCTAAATAACAAGACATCCCTCTAAATAACAAGACATCCCTCCAAATAACAAGAAATCCCTCAAAATAGCAAGACATCCCTCTAAATATTAAGACATCCCTTCAAATAACAAGACATCCCTCTAAATAACAAGACATCCCTCTAAATAACAAGACATCCCTCAAAATAAAAAGACATCCCTCTAAATAACTAGACATCCCTCCAAATACCAAGACATCCCTCTAAATAACAAGACATCCCTCTAAATAACAAGACATACCTCCAAATAACAAGACATCCCTCTAAATTATAAGACATCCCTCTTAATAACAAGCATCCCTCCAAATAACAAGACATCCCTCAAAATAACAAGACATCCCTCCAAATATGAAGACATCCCTCCAAATATGAAGACATCCCTCTAAATAACAAGACATCCCTCTAAATAACAAGACATCCCTCTAAATAACAAGACATCTCTCTAAATATTAAGACATCCCTTCAAATAACAAGACATCCCTCTAAATAACAAGACATCCCTCTAAATAACAAGACATCCCTCTAAATAACAAGACATCCCTCTAAATAACAAGACATCCCTGTAAATAACAAGACATCCCTTTTAAATAACAAGACATTCCTCTAAATAACAAGACATCCCTCTAAATAACAAGACATCCCTCCAAATAAAAAGACATCCCTCTAAATATTAAGACATCAATCTAAATAACAAGACATCTCTCCAAATAACAAGACAACCCTCTAAAAAACAAAAAAACCCTCTAAATAACAAGACATCTCTCTAAAAAACAAGACATCCCTCTAAATATCAAGACATCCCTCTAAATAACAAGACATCCATCTATATAACAAGACATTCCTCTAAATATTAAGACATCCCTCTAAATAACAAGACATACCTGTAAATAACAAGACATCCCTCTAAATAACAAGACATCCCATCTAAATTACAAGACAACTCTCTAAAAAACAAGACATCCCTTAAGACATTCCGCTAAATATTAAGACATCCCTCTAAATAACAAGACATCCCTCTAAATACCAAGACATCCCTCTAAATATTAAGACATCCCTCCAAATAACAAGACAACCCTTTAAAAAACAAGACATCCCTCTAAATAACAAGACATCCCTCTAAATAACAAGACATCCCTCTAAATAACAAGACATCCCTCTAAATATTAAGACATCCCTTCAAATAACAAGACATCCCTCTAAATATTAAGACATCCCTCTAAATAACAAGACATCCCTCTAAATATTAAGACATCCCTCCAAATAAAAAGACATCCCTCTAAATAGCAAGACATCCCTCTAAATAACAAGACATCCCTCCAAATAACAAGATATCCCTCTAAATAACAAGACATTCCTCCAAATAACAAGACTTCCCTCCAAATAAGAAGACATCCCTCTAAATAACAAGACATCCCTTTTAAATAACAAGACATTCCTCTAAATAACAAGACATCCCTCTAAATAACAAGACATCCCTCCAAATAAAAAGACATCCCTTTAAATAGCAAGACATCCCTCTAAATAACAAGACATCCCTCCAAATAACAAGATATCCCTCTAAATAACAAGACATTCCTCCAAATAACAAGACTTCCCTCCAAATAAGAAGACATCCCTCTAAATAACAAGACATCCCTCTAAATAACAAGACATCCCTCTAAATACCAAGACATCCCTCTAAATATTAAGACATCCCTCCAAATAACAAGACAACCCTTTAAAAAACAAGACATCCCTCTAAATAACAAGACATCCCTCTAAATAACAAGACATCCCTCTAAATATTAAGACATCCCTTCAAATAACAAGACATCCCTCTAAATATTAAAACATCCCTCTAAATAACAAGACATCCCTCTAAATATTAAGACATCCCTTTAAATAACAAGACATCTCTCTAAATAACAAGACATCCCTCTAAATAACAAGACATCCCTCTAAATATTAAGACATCCCTCCAAATAACAAGACATCCCTCTAAATATTAAGACATCCCTCTAAATAACAAGACATCCCTCTAAATATTAAGACATCCCTTTAAATAACAAGACATCTCTCTAAATAACAAGACATCCCTCTAAATAACAAGACATCCCACTAAATAACAAGACATCCCTCTAAATAACAAGACAACCCTTTTAAATAACAAGACATTCCTCTAAATAACAAGACATCCCTCTAAATAACAAGACATCCCTCCAAATAACAAGAAATCCCTCAAAATAGCAAGACATCCCTCTAAATATTAAGACATCCCTTCAAATAACAAGACATCCCTCTAAATAACAAGACATCCCTCTAAATAACAAGACATCCCTCAAAATAAAAAGACATCCCTCTAAATAACTAGACATCCCTCCAAATACCAAGACATCCCTCTAAATAACAAGACATCCCTCTAAATAACAAGACATACCTCCAAATAACAAGACATCCCTCTAAATTATAAGACATCCCTCTTAATAACAAGCATCCCTCCAAATAACAAGACATCCCTCTAAATAACAAGACATCCCTCCAAATATGAAGACATCCCTCCAAATATGAAGACATCCCTCTAAATAACAAGACATCCCTCTAAATAACAAGACATCCTCTAAATAACAAGACATCTCTCTAAATATTAAGACATCCCTTCAAATAACAAGACATCCCTCTAAATAACAAGACATCCCTCTAAATAACAAGACATCCCTCTAAATAACAAGACATCCCTCTAAATAACAAGACATCCCTGTAAATAACAAGACATCCCTTTTAAATAACAAGACATTCCTCTAAATAACAAGACATCCCTCTAAATAACAAGACATCCCTCCAAATAAAAAGACATCCCTCTAAATATTAAGACATCAATCTAAATAACAAGACATCTCTCCAAATAACAAGACAACCCTCTAAAAAACAAAAAAAACCCTCTAAATAACAAGACATCTCTCTAAAAAACAAGACATCCCTCTAAATATCAAGACATCCCTCTAAATAACAAGACATCCATCTATATAACAAGACATTCCTCTAAATATTAAGACATCCCTCTAAATAACAAGACATACCTGTAAATAACAAGACATCCCTCTAAATAACAAGACATCCCATCTAAATTACAAGACAACTCTCTAAAAAACAAGACATCCCTTAAGACATTCCGCTAAATATTAAGACATCCCTCTAAATAACAAGACATCCCTCTAAATACCAAGACATCCCTCTAAATATTAAGACATCCTCCAAATAACAAGACAACCCTTTAAAAAACAAGACATCCCTCTAAATAACAAGACATCCCTCTAAATAACAAGACATCCCTCTAATAACAAGACATCCCTCTAAATATTAAGACATCCCTTCAAATAACAAGACATCCCTCTAAATATTAAGACATCCCTCTAAATAACAAGACATCCCTCTAAATATTAAGACATCCCTTTAAATAACAAGACATCTCTCTAAATAACAAGACATCCCTCTAAATAACAAGACATCCCACTAAATAACAAGACATCCCTCTAAATAACAAGACATCCCTTTTAAATAACAAGACATTCCTCTAAATAACAAGACATCCCTCTAAATAACAAGACATCCCTCCAAATAAAAAGACATCCCTCTAAATAGCAAGACATCCCTCTAATAAACAAGACATTCCGCTAAATATTAAGACATCCCTCTAAATATTAAGACATCCCTTTAAATAACAAGACATCTCTCTAAATAACAAGACATCCCTCTAAATAACAAGACATCCCACTAAATAACAAGACATCCCTCTAAATAACAAGACATCCCTTTTAAATAACAAGACATTCCTCTAAATAACAAGACATCCCTCTAAATAACAAGACATCCCTCCAAATAAAAAGACATCCTTCTAAATAGCAAGACATCCCTCTAATAAACAAGACATTCCGCTAAATATTAAGACATCCCTCTAAATAACAAGACATCCCATCTAAATTACAAGACAACCCTCTAAAAAACAAGACATCCCTCCAAATAACAAGACAACCCTCTAAAAAACAAGACATCCCTCTAAATAAAAAGACATCTCTCCAAATAACAAGACATCCCTCTAAATAACAAGACATCCCATCTAAATTACAAGACAACCCTCTAAAAAACAAGACATCCCTCTAAATAACAAGACATCCCTCTAAATAACAAGACATCCCTCTAAATATTAAGACATCCCTCCAAATAACAAGACATCCCTCTAAATATTAAGACATCCCTCTAAATAACAAGACATCCCTCTAAATATTAAGACATCCCTTTAAATAACAAGACATCTCTCTAAATAACAAGACATCCCTCTAAATAACAAGACATCCCACTAAATAACAAGACGTCCCTCTAAATAACTAGACATCCCTTTTAAATAACAAGACATTCCTCTAAATAACAAGACATCCCTCTAAATAACAAGACATCCCTCCAAATAAAAAGATATCCCTCTAAATAGCAAGACATCCCTCTAAATAAAAAGACATCCCTCCAAATAACAAGATATCCCTCTAAATAACAAGACATTCCTCCAAATAACAAGACTTCCCTCCAAATAAGAAGACATCCCTCTAAATAACAAGACATCCCTCTAAATAAAGACATCCCTCTAAATACCAAGACATCCCTCTAAATATTAAGACATCCCTCCAAATAACAAGACAACCCTTTAAAAAACAAGACATCCCTCTAAATAACAAGACATCCCTCTAAATAACAAAACATCCCTCTAAATATTAAGACATCCCTTCAAATAACAAGACATCACTCTAAATATTAAGACATCCCTCTAAATAACAAGACATCCCTCTAAATATTAAGACATCCCTTTAAATAACAAGACATCTCTCTAAATATTAAGACATCCCTCTAAATAACAAGACATCCCTCTAAATATTAAGACATCCCTTTAAATAACAAGACATCTCTCTAAATAACAAGACATCCCTCTAAATAACAAGACATCTCACTAAAAAACAAGACATCCCTCTAAATAACAAGACATCCCTTTTAAATAACAAGACATTCCTCTAAATAACAAGACATCCCTCTAAATAACAAGACATCCCTCCAAATAACAAGAAATCCCTCAAAAAAGCAAGACATCCCTCTAAATATTAAGACATCCCTTCAAATAACAAGACATCCCTCTAAATAACAAGACATCCCTCTAAATAACAAGACATCCCTCTAAATAAAAAGACATCCCTCTAAATAACTAGACATCCCTCCAAATACCAAGACATCCCTCTAAATAACAAGACATCCCTCTAAATAACAAGACATACCTCCAAATAACGAAACATCCCTCTAAATTATAAGACATCCCTCTTAATAACAAGCATCCCTCCAAATAACAAGACATCCCTCTAAATAACAAGACATCCCTCCAAATATGAAGACATCCCTCTAAATAACAAGACATCCCTCTAAATAACAAGACATCCCTCTAAATAACAAGACATCTCTCTAAATATTAAGACATCCCTTCAAATAACAAGACATCCCTCTAAATAACAAGACATCCCTCTAAATAACAAGACATCCCACTAAATAACAAGACGTCCCTCTAAATAACAAGACATCCCTTTTAAATAACAAGACATTCCTCTAAATAACAAGACATCCCTCTAAATAACAAGACATCCCTCCAAATAAAAAGACATCCCTCTAAATAGCAAGACATCCCTCTAAATAACAAGACATCCCTCCAAATAACAAGATATCTCTCTAAATAACAAGACATTCCTCCAAATAACAAGACTTCCCCTCCAAATAAGAAGACATCCCTCTAAATAACAAGACATCCCTCTAAATAACAAGACATCCCTCTAAATACCAAGACATCCCTCTAAATATTAAGACATCCCTCCAAATAACAAGACAACCCTTTAAAAAACAAGACATCCCTCTAAATAACAATACATCCCTCTAAATAACAAGACATCCCTCTAAATATTAAGACATCCCTTCAAATAACAAGACATCCCTCTAAATATTAAGACATCCCTCTAAATAACAAGACATCCCTCTAAATATTAAGACATCCCTTTAAATAACAAGACATCTCTCTAAATAACAAGACATCCCTCTAAAAAACAAGACATCCCTCCAAATAAAAAGACATCCTTCTAAATAGCAAGACATCCCTCTAATAAACAAGACATTCCGCTAAATATTAAGACATCCCTCTAAATAACAAGACATCCCATCTAAATTACAAGACAACCCTCTAAAAAACAAGACATCCCTCCAAATAACAAGACAACCCTCTAAAAAACAAGACATCCCTCTAAATAAAAAGACATCTCTCCAAATAACAAGACATCCCTCTAAATAACAAGACATCCCATCTAAATTACAAGACAACCCTCTAAAAAACAAGACATCCCTCTAAATAACAAGACATCCCTCTAAATAACAAGACATCCCTCTAAATATTAAGACATCCCTCCAAATAACAAGACATCCCTCTAAATATTAAGACATCCCTCTAAATAACAAGACATCCCTCTAAATATTAAGACATCCCTTTAAATAACAAGACATCTCTCTAAATAACAAGACATCCCTCTAAATAACAAGACATCCCACTAAATAACAAGACGTCCCTCTAAATAACTAGACATCCCTTTTAAATAACAAGACATTCCTCTAAATAACAAGACATCCCTCTAAATAACAAGACATCCCTCCAAATAAAAAGATATCCCTCTAAATAGCAAGACATCCCTCTAAATAAAAAGACATCCCTCCAAATAACAAGATATCCCTCTAAATAACAAGACATTCCTCCAAATAACAAGACTTCCCTCCAAATAAGAAGACATCCCTCTAAATAACAAGACATCCCTCTAAATAACAAGACATCCCTCTAAATACCAAGACATCCCTCTAAATATTAAGACATCCCTCCAAATAACAAGACAACCCTTTAAAAAACAAGACATCCCTCTAAATAACAAGACATCCCTCTAAATAACAAAACATCCCTCTAAATATTAAGACATCCCTTCAAATAACAAGACATCCCTCTAAATATTAAGACATCCCTCTAAATAACAAGACATCCCTCTAAATATTAAGACATCCCTTTAAATAACAAGACATCTCTCTAAATATTAAGACATCCCTCTAAATAACAAGACATCCCTCTAAATATTAAGACATCCCTTTAAATAACAAGACATCTCTCTAAATAACAAGACATCCCTCTAAATAACAAGACATCTCACTAAAAAACAAGACATCCCTCTAAATAACAAGACATCCCTTTTAAATAACAAGACATTCCTCTAAATAACAAGACATCCCTCTAAATAACAAGACATCCCTCCAAATAACAAGAAATCCCTCAAAAAAGCAAGACATCCCTCTAAATATTAAGACATCCCTTCAAATAACAAGACATCCCTCTAAATAACAAGACATCCCTCTAAATAACAAGACATCCCTCTAAATAAAAAGACATCCCTCTAAATAACTAGACATCCCTCCAAATACCAAGACATCCCTCTAAATAACAAGACATCCCTCTAAATAACAAGACATACCTCCAAATAACGAAACATCCCTCTAAATTATAAGACATCCCTCTTAATAACAAGCATCCCTCCAAATAACAAGACATCCCTCTAAATAACAAGACATCCCTCCAAATATGAAGACATCCCTCTAAATAACAAGACATCCCTCTAAATAACAAGACATCCCTCTAAATAACAAGACATCTCTCTAAATATTAAGACATCCCTTCAAATAACAAGACATCCCTCTAAATAACAAGACATCCCTCTAAATAACAAGACATCCCACTAAATAACAAGACGTCCCTCTAAATAACAAGACATCCCTTTTAAATAACAAGACATTCCTCTAAATAACAAGACATCCCTCTAAATAACAAGACATCCCTCCAAATAAAAAGACATCCCTCTAAATAGCAAGACATCCCTCTAAATAACAAGACATCCCTCCAAATAACAAGATATCTCTCTAAATAACAAGACATTCCTCCAAATAACAAGACTTCCCCTCCAAATAAGAAGACATCCCTCTAAATAACAAGACATCCCTCTAAATAACAAGACATCCCTCTAAATACCAAGACATCCCTCTAAATATTAAGACATCCCTCCAAATAACAAGACAACCCTTTAAAAAAAAGACATCCCTCTAAATAACAAGACATCCCTCTAAATAACAAGACATCCCTCTAAATATTAAGACATCCCTTCAAATAACAAGACATCCCTCTAAATATTAAGACATCCCTCTAAATAACAAGACATCCCTCTAAATATTAAGACATCCCTTTAAATAACAAGACATCTCTCTAAATAACAAGACATCCCTCTAAAAAACAAGACATCCCTCTAAATATTAAGACATCAATCTAAATAACAAGACATCCCTTCAAATAACAAGACAACCCTCTAAAAAACAAAAAACCCTTTAAATAACAAGACATCTCTCTAAAAAACAAGACATCCCTCTAAATATCAAGACATCCCTCTAAATAACAAGACATCCATCTATATAACAAGACATTCCTCTAAATATTAAGACATCCCTCTAAATAACAAGACATACCTGTAAATAACAAGACATCCCTCTAAATAACAAGACATCCCATCTAAATTACAAGACAACCCTCTAAAAAACAAGACATCCCTCCAAATAACAAGACAACCCTCTAAAAAACAAGACATCCCTCTAAATAACAAGACATCCCTCTAAATAACAAGACATCACTCTAAATATTAAGACATCCCTCCAAATAACAAGACAACCCTTTAAAAAACAAGACATCCCTCTAAATAACAAGACATCCCTCTAAATAACAAGACATCCCTCTAAATATTAAGACATCCCTTCAAATAACAAGACATCCCTCTAAATATTAAGACATCCCTTCAAATAACAAGACATCCCTCTAAATATTAAGACATCCCTCTAAATAACAAGACATCCCTCTAAATATTAAGACATCCCTTTAAATAACAAGACATCTCTCTAAATAACAAGACATCCCTCTAAATAACAAGACATCCCACTAAATAACAAGACATCCCTCTAAATAACAAGACATCCCTTTTAAATAACAAGACATTCCTCTAAATAACAAGACATCCCTCTAAATATTAAGACATCCCTCTAAATAACAAGACATCCCTCCAAATAAAAAGACATCCCTCTAAATAGCAAGACATCCCTCTAATAAACAAGACATTCCGCTAAATATTAAGACATCCCTCTAAATAACAAGACATCCCATCTAAATTACAAGAAAACCCTCTAAAAAACAAGACAACCCTCTAAAAAACAAGACATCCCTCTAAATAAAAAGACATCTCTCTAAATATTAAGACATCCCTTCAAATAACAAGACATCCCTCTAAATAACAAGACATCCCTCTAAATAACAAGACATCCCTCTAAATAACAAGACATCCCTCTAAATAACAAGACATCCCTCTAAAAAACAAGACATCCCTCTAAATATTAAGACATCAATTACACTACCTTGTACACACTTGTACAACCTTGTAAAACCTTGTACAAACTTGTACACACTTGTACAAGCTTTTACATCCTTGTACACATTTGTACATCCTTGTACACACTTGTACAAACTTTTACATCCTTGTACACATTTGTACCTCCTTGTACACACTTGTACAAACTTGTACATTCTTGTACACACTTGTACAACCTTGTACAAACCTGTAAACCCTTGTACAAACTTGAAACAAGCATGTACACGATTGTACAAGCTTGTACACGATTGTACAAGCTTGTACACGATTGTACACCATTGTACACACTTGTGAACCCTTGTACACACTTGTACAACCTTGTACACACTTGTACAACCTTGTACACACTTGTACAACCTTGTACACACTTGTAAAACCTTGTACACACTTGTACAACCTTGTACACACTTGTACAACCTTGTACAACCTACTACAAACTTGTACACACTTGTACAAACTTTTACATCCTTGTACACATTTGTACACCCTTGTACACACTTGTACAAACTTGTACATTCTTGTACATACTTGTACACCCTTGTACACACTTGTACAAACTTGTACATTCTTGTACATACTTGTACACCCTTGTACACACTTGTACAACCTTGTACAAACCTGTAAACCCTTGTACAAGCTTGTACACACTTGTACAAACTTGTACACACTTGTACACCCTTGTACAAACTTGTGCACCCTTGTACACTTTTGTACACCCTTGTACACATTTGTACAACCTTGTACAAACTTGTACACACTTGAACAAACTTGTACACACTTGTACAACCTTGTACACACTTGTACAACCTTGTACACACTTGTACAACCTTGTACACACTTGTACAAGCTTGTACACACTTGTACAACCTTGTACACACTTGTACAACCTTGTACACACTTGTACAACCTTTTACACAATTGTAAAACCTTGTACACACTTGTACATTCTTGTACAAACTTGTACTTACTTGTACAACCTTGTACAAACTTGTACACACTTGTACAAACTTTTACATCCTTGTACACATTTGTACACCCTTGTACACACTTGTACAACCTTGTACAAACCTGTACACCCTTGTACACACTTGTACAAGCATGTACACGATTGTACACCCTTGTACACACTTGTGCACCCTTGTACACACTTGTACACCCTTGTACACACTTGTACAACCTTTTACAAACTTGTACACACTTGTACAAACTTGAACATTCTTGTACATACTTGTACACCCTTGTAAACACTTGTACAACCTTGTACAAACTTGTACACACTTATACACACTTGTACAAGCTTGTACACACTTGTACAAGCTTGTACACACTTGTACACCCTTGTACAAACTTGTGCACCCTTGTACACACTTGTACAACCTTGTACACAATTGTACAACCTTGTACAACCATGTACACACTTGTACAACTTTGTACACACTTGTACAACCTTGTACACACTTGTACACCTTTGTACACACTTGTACAACCTTGTACACTATGATACAACCTTGTACACACTTGTACAACCTTGTACACACTTGTACAACCTTTTACAAACTTGTACACACTTGTACAAACTTGTACATTCTTTTGTACTTCCTTGTAAACACTTGTGCACCCTTGTACACTTTTGTACACCCTTGTATACATTGGTACAACCTTGTACAAACTTGTACACACTTGTACAAACTTGTACACACTTGTACAAACTTGTACACCCTTGTACACACTTGTACAACCTTGTACACACTTGTACAACCTTGTACAACCATGTACACACTTGTACAACCTTGTACACACTTGTACAACCTTGTACACACTTGTACACCTTTGTACACACTTATACAACCTTGTACACACTTGTACAACCTTGTACACACTTGTACAACCTTGTACACGTTTGTACAACCTTGTACACACTTGTACAACCTTGTACACACTTGTACAACCTTGTAAAAACTTGTACAAGCATGTACTCGATTGTACACCCTTGTACACACTTGTGCACCCTTGTACACACTTGTACAACCTTGTACACACTTGTACAACCTTGTACACACTTGTACAACCTTGTACACACTTGTACAAACTTGTACACACTTGTACAACCTTGTACACACTTGTACAACTTTGTACACACTTGTACAACCTTGTACACACTTGTACAACCTTTTACACAATTGTAAAACCTTGTACACACTTGTACATTCTTGTACAAACTTGTACTTACTTGTACAACCTTGTACAAACTTGTACACACTTGTACAAACTTTTACATCCTTGTACACATTTGTACATCCTTGTACACACTTGTACAAACTTTTACATCCTTGTACACATTTGTACCTCCTTGTACACACTTGTACAAACTTGTACATTCTTGTACACACTTGTACAACCTTGTACAAACCTGTAAACCCTTGTACAAACTTGAAACAAGCATGTACACGATTGTACAAGCTTGTACACGATTGTACAAGCTTGTACACGATTGTACACCCTTGTACACACTTGTGAACCCTTGTACACACTTGTACAACCTTGTACACACTTGTACAACCTTGTACACACTTGTACAACCTTGTACACACTTGTAAAACCTTGTACACACTTGTACAACCTTGTACACACTTGTACAACCTTGTACAACCTACTACAAACTTGTACACACTTGTACAAACTTTTACATCCTTGTACACATTTGTACACCCTTGTACACACTTGTACAAACTTGTACATTCTTGTACATACTTGTACACCCTTGTACACACTTGTACAAACTTGTACATTCTTGTACATACTTGTACACCCTTGTACACACTTGTACAACCTTGTACAAACCTGTAAACCCTTGTACAAGCTTGTACACACTTGTACAAACTTGTACACACTTGTACACCCTTGTACAAACTTGTGCACCCTTGTACACTTTTGTACACCCTTGTACACATTTGTACAACCTTGTACAAACTTGTACACACTTGAACAAACTTGTACACACTTGTACAACCTTGTACACACTTGTACAACCTTGTACACACTTGTACAACCTTGTACACACTTGTACAAGCTTGTACACACTTGTACAACCTTGTACACACTTGTACAACCTTGTACACACTTGTACAACCTTTTACACAATTGTAAAACCTTGTACACACTTGTACATTCTTGTACAAACTTGTACTTACTTGTACAACCTTGTACAAACTTGTACACACTTGTACAAACTTTTACATCCTTGTACACATTTGTACACCCTTGTACACACTTGTACAACCTTGTACAAACCTGTACACCCTTGTACACACTTGTACAAGCTTGTACACGATTGTACACCCTTGTACACACTTGTGCACCCTTGTACACACTTGTACACCCTTGTACACACTTGTACAACCTTTTACAAACTTGTACACACTTGTACAAACTTGAACATTCTTGTACATACTTGTACACCCTTGTAAACACTTGTACAACCTTGTACAAACTTGTACACACTTATACACACTTGTACAAGCTTGTACACACTTGTACAAGCTTGTACACACTTGTACACCCTTGTACAAACTTGTGCACCCTTGTACACACTTGTACAACCTTGTACACAATTGTACAACCTTGTACAACCATGTACACACTTGTACAACTTTGTACACACTTGTACAACCTTGTACACACTTGTACACCTTTGTACACACTTGTACAACCTTGTACACTATGATACAACCTTGTACACACTTGTACAACCTTGTACACACTTGTACAACCTTTTACAAACTTGTACACACTTGTACAAACTTGTACATTCTTTTGTACTTCCTTGTAAACACTTGTGCACCCTTGTACACTTTTGTACACCCTTGTATACATTGGTACAACCTTGTACAAACTTGTACACACTTGTACAAACTTGTACACACTTGTACAAACTTGTACACCCTTGTACACACTTGTACAACCTTGTACACACTTGTACAACCTTGTACAACCATGTACACACTTGTACAACCTTGTACACACTTGTACAACCTTGTACACACTTGTACACCTTTGTACACACTTATACAACCTTGTACACACTTGTACAACCTTGTACACACTTGTACAACCTTGTACACGTTTGTACAACCTTGTACACACTTGTACAACCTTGTACACACTTGTACAACCTTGTAAAAACTTGTACAAGCATGTACACGATTGTACACCCTTGTACACACTTGTGCACCCTTGTACACACTTGTACAACCTTGTACACACTTGTACAACCTTGTACACACTTGTACAACCTTGTACACACTTGTACAACCTTGTACACACTTGTACAAACTTGTACACACTTGTACAACCTTGTACACACTTGTACAACCTTGTACACACTTGTACAACCTTGTACACACTTGTACAACCTTTTACACAATTGTAAAACCTTGTACACACTTGTACATTCTTGTACAAACTTGTACTTACTTGTACAACCTTGTACAAACTTGTACACACTTGTACAAACTTTTACATCCTTGTACACATTTGTACACCCTTGTACACACTTGTACAACCTTGTACAAACCTGTACACCCTTGTACACACTTGTACAAGCTTGTACAAGATTGTACACCCTTGTACACACTTGTGCACCCTTGTACACACTTGTACACCCTTGTATACACTTGTACAACCTTTTACAAACTTGTACACACTTGTACAAACTTGTACATTCTTGTGCATACTTGTACACCCTTGTAAACACTTGTACAACCTTGTACAAACCTGTACACCCTTGTACACACTTGTACAAGCTTGTACACACTTGTACAAGCTTGTACACACTTGTACACCCTTGTACAAACTTGTGCACCCTTGTACACTTTTGTACACCCTTGTATACATTTGTACAACCTTGTACAAACTTATACACAATTGTACAAACTTGTACACACTTGTACAAACTTGTACACCCTTGTACACACTTGTACAACCTTGTACACACTTGTACAACCTTGTACAAACCTGTACACCCTTGTACACACTTGTACAAGCTTGTACACGATTGTACACCCTTGTACACACTTGTGCACCCTTGTACACACTTGTACACCCTTGTACACACTTGTACAACCTTTTACAAACTTGTACACACTTGTACAAACTTGTACATTCTTGTACATACTTGTACACCCTTGTAAACACTTGTACAACCTTGTACAAACCTGTACACCCTTGTACACACTTGTACAAGCTTGTACACACTTGTACACCCTTGTACACACTTGTACAACCTTGTACACACTTGTACAACCTTGTACACAATTGTACAACCTTGTACAACCTTGTACACACTTGTACAACCTTGTACACACTTGTACAACCTTGTACACACTTGTAAAACCTTGTACACACTTGTACAACCTTGTACACACTTGTACAACCTTGTACAACCTACTACAAACTTGTACACACTTGTACAAACTTTTACATCCTTGTACACATTTGTACACCCTTGTACACACTTGTACAAACTTGTACATTCTTGTACATACTTGTACACCCTTGTACACACTTGTACAAACTTGTACATTCTTGTACATACTTGTACACCCTTGTACACACTTGTACAACCTTGTACAAACCTGTAAACCCTTGTACAAGCTTGTACACACTTGTACAAACTTGTACACACTTGTACACCCTTGTACAAACTTGTGCACCCTTGTACACTTTTGTACACCCTTGTACACATTTGTACAACCTTGTACAAACTTGTACAAACTTGAACAAACTTGTACACACTTGTACAACCTTGTACACACTTGTACAACCTTGTACACACTTGTACAACCTTGTACACACTTGTACAAGCTTGTACACCCTTGTACAACCTTGTACACACTTGTACAACCTTGTACACTTGTACAACCTTTTACACAATTGTAAAACCTTGTACACACTTGTACATTCTTGTACAAACTTGTACTTACTTGTACAACCTTGTACAAACTTGTACACACTTGTACAAACTTTTACATCCTTGTACACATTTGTACACCCTTGTACACACTTGTACAACCTTGTACAAACCTGTACACCCTTGTACACACTTGTACAAGCTTGTACACGATTGTACACCCTTGTACACACTTGTGCACCCTTGTACACACTTGTACACCCTTGTACACACTTGTACAACCTTTTACAAACTTGTACACACTTGTACAAACTTGAACATTCTTGTACATACTTGTACACCCTTGTAAACACTTGTACAACCTTGTACAAACTTGTACACACTTATACACACTTGTACAAGCTTGTACACACTTGTACAAGCTTGTACACACTTGTACACCCTTGTACAAACTTGTGCACCCTTGTACACACTTGTACAACCTTGTACACAATTGTACAACCTTGTACAACCATGTACACACTTGTACAACTTTGTACACACTTGTACAACCTTGTACACACTTGTACACCTTTGTACACACTTGTACAACCTTGTACACTATGATACAACCTTGTACACACTTGTACAACCTTGTACACACTTGTACAACCTTTTACAAACTTGTACACACTTGTACCATCTTGTACATTCTTTTGTACACCCTTGTAAACACTTGTGCACCCTTGTACACTTTTGTACACCCTTGTATACATTGGTACAACCTTGTACAAACTTGTACACACTTGTACAAACTTGTACACACTTGTACAAACTTGTACACCCTTGTACACACTTGTACAACCTTGTACACACTTGTACAACCTTGTACAACCATGTACACACTTGTACAACCTTGTACACACTTGTACAACCTTGTACACACTTGTACACCTTTGTACACACTTATACAACCTTGTACACACTTGTACAACCTTGTACACACTTGTACAACCTTGTACACGTTTGTACAACCTTGTACACACTTGTACAACCTTGTACACACTTGTACAACCTTGTACACACTTGTACAACCTTGTACACACTTGTACAAACTTGTACACACTTGTACAACCTTGTACAGACTTGTACAACCTTGTACACACTTGTACAACCTTGTACACACTTGTACAACCTTTTACACAATTGTAAAACCTTGTACACACTTGTACATTCTTGTACAAACTTGTACTTACTTGTACAACCTTGTACAAACTTGTACACACTTGTACAAACTTTTACATCCTTGTACACATTTGTACACCCTTGTACACACTTGTACAACCTTGTACAAACCTGTACACCCTTGTACACACTTGTACAAGCTTGTACAAGATTGTACACCCTTGTACACACTTGTGCACCCTTGTACACACTTGTACACCCTTGTATACACTTGTACAACCTTTTACAAACTTGTACACACTTGTACAAACTTGTACATTCTTGTGCATACTTGTACACCCTTGTAAACACTTGTACAACCTTGTACAAACCTGTACACCCTTGTACACACTTGTACAAGCTTGTACACACTTGTACAAGCTTGTACACACTTGTACACCCTTGTACAAACTTGTGCACCCTTGTACACTTTTGTACACCCTTGTATACATTTGTACAACCTTGTACAAACTTGTACACAGTTGTACAAACTTGTACACACTTGTACAAACTTGTACACCCTTGTACACACTTGTACAACCTTGTACACACTTGTACAACCTTGTACACACTTGTACAACCTTGTACAAACCTGTACACCCTTGTACACACTTGTACAAGCTTGTACACGATTGTACACCCTTGTACACACTTGTGCACCCTTGTACACACTTGTACACCCTTGTACACACTTGTACAACCTTTTACAAACTTGTACACACTTGTACAAACTTGTACATTCTTGTACATACTTGTACACCCTTGTAAACACTTGTACAACCTTGTACAAACCTGTACACCCTTGTACACACTTGTACAAGCTTGTACACACTTGTACACCCTTGTACACACTTGTACAACCTTGTACACACTTGTACAACCTTGTACACAATTGTACAACCTTGTACAACCTTGTACACACTTGTACAACCTTGTACACACTTGTACAACCTTGTACACACTTGTACAACCTTGTACACACTTGTACACCTTTGTACACACTTGTTCAACCTTGTACATACTTGTACAACCTTGTACACACTTGTACAACCTTGTACACACTTGTACAACCTTGTACACACTTGTACACACTTGTACAAACTTGTACATTCTTGTACATACTTGTACTCCCTTGTAAACACTTGTACAACCTTGTACAAACCTGTACACCCTTGTACACACTTGTACAAGCTTGTACACACTTCTACAAGCTTGTACACACTTGTACACCCTTGTACAAACTTGTGCACCCTTGTACACTTTTGTACACCCTTGTATACATTTGTACAACCTTGTACAAACTTGTACACACTTGTACAAACTTCTACACACTTGTACAAACTTGTACAGCCTTGTACACACTTGTACAACCTTGTACACACTTGTACAACCTTGTACACACTTGTGTCTAAGATGTCTTTTTATTTAGAGGGATGTCTTGTTTTTTAGAGGGTTGTCTTGTTTTTTAGAGGGTTTTCTTGTAATTTAGATGGGATGTCTTGTTATTTAGAGGGATGTCTTAATATTTAGCGGAATGTCCTGTTTATTAGAGGGATGTCTTGCTATTTAGAGGGATGTCTTTTTATTTGGAGGGATGTCTTGTTATTTAGAGGGATGTCTTAATATTTAGAGGGATGTCTTGTTATTTAGAGGAATGTCTTGTTATTTAAAAGGGATGTCTTGTTATTTAGAGGGATGTCTTGTTATTTAGTGGGATGTCTTGTTATTTAGAGGGATGTCTTGTTATTTAGAGAGATGTCTTGTTATTTAAAGGGATGTCTTAATATTTAGAGGGATGTCTTGTTATTTAGAGGGATGTCTTAATATTTAGAGGGATGTCTTGTTATTTGAAGGGATGTCTTAATATTTAGAGGGATTACTTGTTATTTAGAGGGATGTCTTGTTATTTAGAGGGATGTCTTGTTTTTTAAAGGGTTGTCTTGTTATTTGGAGGGATGTCTTAATATTTAGAGTGATGTCTTGTTATTTAGAGAGATGTCTTGTTATTTAGAGGGATGTCTTGTTTTTTAGAGGGTTGTCTTGTTATTTGGAGGGATGTCTTGTTTTTTAGAGGGTTGTCTTGTAATTTAGATGGGATGTCTTGTTATTTAGAGGGATGTCTTGTTATTTACAGGTATGTCTTGTTATTTAGAGGGATGTCTTAATATTTAGAGGAATGTCTTGTTATATAGATGGATGTCTTGTTATTTAGAGGGATGTCTTGATATTTAGAGGGATGTCTTGTTTTTTAGAGAGATGTCTTGTTATTTAAAGGGTTTTTTTGTTTTTTAGAGGGTTGTCTTGTTATTTGGAGGAATGTCTTGTTATTTAGATTGATGTATTAATATTTAGAGGGATGTCTTGTTTTTTAGAGGGATGTCTTGTTATTTAGAGGGATGTCTTGTTATTTAGAGGGATGTCTTGTTATTTAGAGGGATGTCTTGTTATTTAGAGGGATGTCTTGTTATTTGAAGGGATGTCTTAATATTTAGAGAGATGTCTTGTTATTTAGAGGGATGTCTTGTTATTTAGAGGGATGTCTTGTTATTTAGAGGGATGTCTTCATATTTGGAGGGATGTCTTGTTATTTAGAGGGATGTCTTGTTATTTGGAGGGATGCTTGTTATTAAGAGGGATGTCTTATAATTTAGAGGGATGTTTCGTTATTTGGAGGTATGTCTTGTTATTTAGAGGGATGTCTTGTTATTTAGAGGGATGTCTTGGTATTTGGAGGGATGTCTAGTTATTTAGAGGGATGTCTTTTTATTTAGAGGGATGTCTTGTTATTTAGAGGGATGTCTTGTTATTTAGAGGGATGTCTTGTTATTTGAAGGGATGTCTTAATATTTAGAGGGATGTCTTGCTTTTTTGAGGGATTTCTTGTTTTTTAGTGAGATGTCTTGTTATTTAGAGGGATGTCTTGTTATTTAGAGAGATGTCTTGTTATTTAAAGGGATGTCTTAATATTTAGAGGGATGTCTTGTTATTTAGAGGGATGTCTTAATATTTAGAGGGATGTCTTGTTATTTGGAGGGATGTCTTAATATTTAGAGGGATGTCTTGTTATTTAGAGGGATGTCTTGTTATTTAGAGAGATGTCTTGTTATTTAAAGGGATGTCTTAATATTTAGAGGGATGTCTTGTTATTTAGAGGGATGTCTTAATATTTAGAGGGATGTCTTGTTATTTGAAGGGATGTCTTAATATTTAGAGGGATGTCTTGTTATTTAGAGGGATGTCTGGTTATTTAGAGGGATGTCTTGTTTTTTAAAGGGTTGTCTTGTTATTTGGAGGGATGTCTTAATATTTAGAGGGATTTCTTGGTATTTAGAGGGATGTCTTGTTATTTAGAGGGATGTCTTGTTATTTAGAGGGATGTCTTCTTATTTGGAGGGAAGTCTTGTTATTTGGAGGAATGTCTTGTTATTTAGAGAGATATCTTGTTATTTGGAGGGATGTCTTGTTATTTAGAGGGATGTCTTGCTATTTAGAGGGATGTCTTTTTATTTGGAGGGATGTCTTGTTATTTAGAGGGATGTCTTGTTATTTAGAGGAATGTCTTGTTATTTAAAAGGGATGTCTTGTTATTTAGAGGGACGTCTTGTTATTTAGTGGGATGTCTTGTTATTTAGAGGGATGTCTTGTTATTTAGAGAGATGTCTTGTTATTTAAAGGGATGTCTTAATATTTAGAGGGATGTCTTGTTATTTAGAGGGATGTCTTAATATTTAGAGGGATGTCTTGTTATTTGGAGGGATGTCTTAATATTTAGAGGGATGTCTTGTTATTTAGAGGGATGTCTTGTTATTTAGAGGGATGTCTTGTTTTTAGAGGGTTGTCTTGTAGTTTAGATGGGATGTCTTGTTATTTAGAGGGATGTCTTGTTATTTGGAGAGATGTCTTTTTATTTAGAGGGATGTCTTGTTTTTTAGAGGGTTGTCTTGTTATTTGGAGGGATGTCTTGTTTTTTAGAGGGTTGTCTTGTAATTTAGATGGGATGTCTTGTTATTTAGAGGGATGTCTTAATATTTAGCGGAATGTCTTGTTTATTAGAGGGATGTCTTGCTATTTAGAGGGATGTCTTTTTATTTGGAGGGATGTCTTGTTATTTAGAGGGATGTCTTGTTATTTAGAGGAATGTCTTGTTATTTAAAAGGGATGTCTTGTTATTTAGAGGGATGTCTTGTTATTTAGTGGGATGTCTTGTTATTTAAAGGGATGTCTTGTTATTTAGAGAGATGTCTTGTTATTTAAAGGGATGTCTTAATATTTAGAGGGATGTCTTAATATTTAGCGAAATGTCTTGTTTATTAGAGGGATGTCTTGCTATTTAGAGGGATGTCTTTTTATTTGGAGGGATGTCTTGTTATTTAGAGGGATGTCTTGTTATTTAGAGGAATGTCTTGTTATTTAAAAGGGATGTCTTGTTATTTAGAGGGATGTCTTGTTATTTAGTGGAATGTCTTGTTATTTAGAGGGATGTCTTGTTATTTAGAGAGATGTCTTGTTATTTAAAGGGATGTCTTAATATTTAGAGGGATGTCTTGTTATTTAGAGGGATGTCTTGATATTTAGAGGGATGTCTTGTTTTTTAGAGAGATGTCTTGTTATTTAGAGGGTTTTTTTGTTTTTTAGAGGGTTGCCTTGTTATTTGGAGGGATGTCTTGTTATTTAGATTGATGTCTTAATATTTAGAGGGATGTCTTTTTATTTGGAGGGATGTCTTGTTATTTAGAGGGATGTCTTGTTATTTAGAGGAATGTCTTGTTATTTAAAAGGGATGTCTTGTTATTTAGAGGGATGTCTTGTTATTTAGAGGGATGTCTTGTTATTTAGAGGGATGTCTTGTTATTTAGAGGGATGTCTTGTTATTTAGAGGGATGTCTTGTTATTTGAAGGGATGTCTTAATATTTAGAGATGTCTTGTTATTTAGAGGGATGTCTTGTTATTTGAAGGGATGTCTTAATATTTAGAGAGATGTCTTGTTATTTAGAGGGATGTCTTGTTATTTAGAGGGATGTCTTGTTATTTAGAGGGATGTCTTCATATTTGGAGGGATGTCTTCATATTTGGAGGGATGTCTTGTTATTTAGAGGGATGTCTTGTTATTTGGAGGGATGCTTGTTATTAAGAGGGATGTCTTATAATTTAGAGGGATGTCTTGTTATTTGGAGGTATGCCTTGTTATTTAGAGGGATGTCTTGTTATTTAGAGGGATGTCTTGGTATTTGGAGGGATGTCTAGTTATTTAGAGGGATGTCTTTTTATTTAGAGGGATGTCTTGTTATTTAGAGGGATGTCTTGGTATTTGGAGGGATGTCTAGTTATTTAGAGGGATGTCTTTTTATTTAGAGGGATGTCTTGTTATTTAGAGGGATGTCTTGTTATTTAGAGGGATGTCTTGTTATTTGAAGGGATGTCTTAATATTTAGAGGGATGTCTTGCTATTTTGAGGGATTTCTTGTTATTTGGAGGGATGTCTTGTTATTTAGAGGGATGTCTTGTTATTTAGAGGAATGTCTTGTTATTTAAAAGGGATGTCTTGTTATTTAGAGGGATGTCTTGTTATTTAGTGGGATGTCTTGTTATTTAGAGGGATGTCTTGTTATTTAGAGAGATGTCTTGTTATTTAAAGGGATGTCTTAATATTTAGAGGGATGTCTTGTTATTTAGAGGGATGTCTTAATATTTAGAGGGATGTCTTGTTATTTGGAGGGATGTCTTAATATTTAGAGGGATGTCTTGTTATTTAGAGGGATGTCTTGTTATTTAGAGAGATGTCTTGTTATTTAAAGGGATGTCTTAATATTTAGAGGGATGTCTTGTTATTTAGAGGGATGTCTTAATATTTAGAGGGATGTCTTGTTATTTGAAGGGATGTCTTAATATTTAGAGGGATGTCAAGAATCAAGAATCAAGAATCAAGAATCAAGAATCAAGAATTTATTGACCATTCAACAATTACATGCTATCAGTCTCGTCACAAAAAATAATTACAAAATGTTGCAAAAACGCACACATCAATAAAAGTCAAGTAGCATACAAGAAATAAATAAATTAATAAATTAGGTCTGCATCATGCATCACATACATGCATAAATTACAAGGTACATTTACATAGAATGGCTACACAGTCAGCAATGGTCTACAATAATGAATAGTCCAGATCAAAAAATTCACAAGTGTTATAAATAGGGCTGTTAACCAAAAAGTGTTTAATCCTGTCTTTAAACTTGTTTAGTGGCAGGTCTTTGATTGCAGTAGGAAGAACATTGTACAGCTTAAGTGCAGTTACCTCAAAACTTTTTAAGGTCCTGGAATAATAATTGTACTTAATAAATATGTGTGTTTTGCCTAGTAGAGTAATTATGTAGATTTTCACATAACAATAAATTGTGGACATTCTTTTTCACATAAATTAAGCAATCCAAAACATAAATAGCTGGAAGAGTGAGTAGTTTTAACTGAACAAACAAAGGCTTGCAGTGTGCTCTAGGCCTAGTTCCACACATTATACGTACAGCTCTCTTTTGCAGGATTAGTAATTTAATAACGGAGGAGTGGTTACCCCAGAGAATAGTGCCATAGGATAAATGACTAAATATGTGAGCATGGTAAACAGTTACAAGTGCATCAATGGAAACAATCATACTCAAAACTCTAAGCAGAAAAATACCTCTACATATTCTGTTTACAACAGTGTCAATGTGAGTTTCCCATCCCAACCCAGGCTCAAGATGAATTCCCAAAAACTTAACAGGGTTTGCTTTAGCAGCATTGAGACGGCTAGAAGTAAAAAGAATTTCAAGAGTCTTTTGATCATTGAGATATAGACTATTAGCACAGCACCAGTCGTTTATGGTATTAGAGGTGTCATCTAGTCTACCTCTCAAGGATTCAGCACTTTTTTCAATAACAGAGAGGGCCAAATCATCTGCAAATAAATAAGGATGTACGAACCCATCCTGAACCTGATTGGGAAGGTCGTTAATATAAATAATAAAAAATGAAGGGCCCAAAACAGAGCCCTGCGGCACCCCGTACTCGACTAACTTAAAACTAGACATAATTCCATTAACAACTACAGCCTGATGTCTATCTCCAAGATAGGATTCAATGAGAGATAGGCTAGGGTTTTGGACACCATAGAAGGAAAGTTTACTAAGGAGTATGGAATGGGACACAGTGTCGAACGCTTTGGTGAGGTCAAACAATCTACAACCAACACTTTGTTTTTTTTCTAGACCCTCAGAACTAATCTGAACAAGTGACAGCACTGCCTCAATTGTACTATGTTTGGCTCTAAATCCAAACTGACAAGAAGAAAATATCTTATTTGATTCAAAATAGGCTACGATTTGTTTGTTGAGAACAATCTCAAAGACCTTAGATACAATACTAACAATACTAATAGGCCTATAGTTCTCATAACTGTCCTTTTTCCCTTTTTTAAATACAGGTACTACTTTCACATATTTTAATGATCTTGGGAAAACACCAGCATGCATACATAAATTAATAACATAGGCTAAGGGTTCACATATGAACTGAGCTGCCTGTTTGATGATTATTGCATTCAAACCATGTACATCTAGTGATTGGCTATTCTTAATACCCATAATAATAGAATAAAGATTCTCAACACTAATTGGTGAAAAATTGAACAGTGTGCAAGGTTTGTCAACATTTGTCAGGAAATCTAAATGACTATTTACACTAGGTGAAATACTAGAGACAACATCACTCACTTTGTCAATAAAGAAATTATTAAAACCTTCAGATGTCAAATTATTACCTAAAAATGCTTTAGGCTTAGTGTTTACAGAGGTCAATGAGCTAACAACAGACCAAGTGGCTTTTGGTTTGTTTGCAGACTGATTTACAATGTTAGAAAAATATTCACTCTTCGCTGTTCGCAGTTTAAACTTATACATGCGCCTAAGGTGATTGTATTCATTTCTTAAATGTGCACAGCCACTTAATTTGAGAGAACTGTAAATTTCAATGCATGAGCTTTTGAGATTGTGTAACTCAGTGGTATACCATTTGTTAACACGTGCATTGGCTTTACCCAACTTAACCTTATTTTGCACTAAAGGATAAGCCTTATCAACTATCGCTACAAATGATGAGAGGAAAAAATCAACAGAATCAGATGGATCACTAATTGTATACAAACTAAGCCAATTAAAAGTGCTAAGTAGATACATAAAGTAAGTAAATCCAAAACCTGTGATAGGCCTGCTTCTTTTCAGCGGAAGGGCAGGTTCATCTGTGGTGATTGGTCTAGTGTCCACAGTAGCCTTCATCGTAATCGCATCATGATCAGACACAAGGGTTGGAACAACAGCAGCGGAGAAACGATCCACATGGATATTTGTAATAAAATTGTCAATACAGGAACCGCCACGTAAATTATTACTGGGACGAGTAATATCAGTAATAGTAGGTTTGAGTGCAAACATACTTAATAAATTGAGGAATTCAGTAGTATCATAATCCTCTGCACAAAGATCCACATTAAAGTCACCAGTTAGCACAATATTACAGGTTGGGAACTTCGTAAATACATAGCCAAGAGCATCATAGAGTCGATTTATAAAAGCATCTACTGACATTTTCCTACGATCAGGGATTCGGTAAACGTTAATGATTACCAAATTGAAGCATGCAATAAACACTCCGCAAACTTCAAATTCCTTATCAACTGCCATGCCATTTATGACTTGGAGTGGCTTACCTTCAATACTGTCCTTTAGAAGAATAACAGAACCACCATGTTTAGAAGATTTTCTGCAATAGTTTACAGCAATAGAATAACCGAGAATTTTAAGTAATATTAGTTCATCAGTAGAGAGCCAGTGCTCAACCAGGCACAAAATATGAGGATTAATCTCGCTTTTTAACACGTCAAGATAGTCCAATTTAGACACAATGCCCTGTACATTCCAGTTAAACAGAATAAATTTTGTGGCAACATTTCCACAGATCAGTTCACTCGACAGGTTAGATTTAGCATCACTTGGACCTAACCTGACTTCACGGACAAAAAATTCTTGTTGGTAAGGTTGCGCTTTTTGGGTACATACTCCTTCACCAATATACCCTCATCCCAAAACAAAGGATCGAGCAGCGTTGCCTTATCTTCCTCATTAACTCCAATCTTAAAAGATTTATATGATGAGAATCTAGTCACAACATCTTCACAGGAATGACCAGATATACCATTGGCCAACAGGAAACTATCAACGTCATCTTTCTTAATGTCAGGTTTTAGTCGAGAGATAAAAATCCAGTACAGCCTATTCACACTTCCCAATTTAATCACTCCTTCACCAGCCGTTCTCTTACCAAAGACTGCAACAGATTTGTCTTGTTATTTAGAGGGATGTCTTGTTATTTAGAGGGATGTCTTGTTTTTTAAAGGGTTGTCTTGTTATTTGGAGGGATGTCTTAATATTTAGAGGGATGTCTTGGAATTTAGAGGGATGTCTTGTTATTTAGAGGGATGTCTTCTTATTTAGAGGGATGTCTTCTTATTTGGAGGGAAGTCTTGTTATTTGGAGGAATGTCTTGTTATTTAGAGGGATATCTTGTTATTTGGAGGGATGTCTTGTTATTTAGAGGGATGTCTTGCTATTTAGAGGGATGTCTTTTTATTTGGAGGGATGTCTTGTTATTTAGAGGGATGTCTTGTTATTTAGAGGAATGTCTTGTTATTTAAAAGGGATGTCTTGTTATTTAGAGGGACGTCTTGTTATTTAGTGGGATGTCTTGTTATTTAGAGGGATGTCTTGTTATTTAGAGAGATGTCTTGTTATTTAAAGGGATGTCTTAATATTTAGAGGGATGTCTTGTTATTTAGAGGGATGTCTTAATATTTAGAGGGATGTCTTGAGTAGTCATGGCAGCGATCGGGCAGGAATTTGACCTTGAGATGATCTCAGCTGATTAGTTGACCACAGCTGACCACGTGCAGTAGGTGTTTGTATTAAATAAATTATTAAATTAAATATTAAATTATGGATAAAAAGTGTTGGCCTGACCGGGTTTCGAACCCCGGTCTTTTTGCTGGTAGTTGGAGTCGTTACCATATGAGCCACAGCAATGTTATGGGTATAGTGGTAAATGACACCTTATACAGGGTACCTATACCTTTGTACTTATATACAGGGTGTGTATTGGAGATTTGATTTTAACATGGAGGTTCATGGGTTCGAATCTAACCTATGTTAGAGGTTCACGGGTTCGAATCTAACCTAATATAAAATATATCATTTCCGGTTATTTAATTCTAGCCTATGCTAGAGCTAGAGGTTCACGGGTTTAAATCTAACCTAATATAAAATATATCATTTCCGGTTATTTAATTCTAGCCTATGCTAGAGGTTCACGGGTTCGAATCTAACATAACATAAAATATATCATTTCCGGTTATCGGGTTCAATCCTAAACTATGCTAGAGGTTCACGGGTTTGAATCTAAAATAACATAAAAAAATATATCTTTTCCGGTTATCGGGTTCAATCCTATCCTATGCTAGAGGTTCACGGGTTTGAATCTAACCTAACATAAAATATATCATTTCTGGTTATCGGGTTCAATCCTAACCTATGCTAGAGGTTCATGGGTTTAATACTAACTAACCATAAAACATATCATTGGAGGTTCATGGGTTCGAATCTAACCAACCACTAATGGTATTGTATTATAGTGAGAGGTTCATGGGTTCAATTCTAACCTATGCTAGAGGTTTACGGGTTCGATCCTTACCAATTACAATACGTTTTATTTCATCAGAGTAATATTTTGAGTTTTGGTATATCACAGTGGGAGTAATGTGAGTCCTTGATCTCAGAGGTTTACGGGTTCGATCCTTACCAATCGTCGATAATTTCTGGTTGGGGTGTTTTTAGTATGATATTGTATCATAGTGTGAGTCCTTGATCTCAGATGTTCACGGGTTCAATCCTTACCAATCACCGATAATTTCTGGTTGGGGTGTTTGTAGTATGGTATTGTATCATAGTATGAGTCCTTGATCTCAGAGGTTTACGGGTTCAATCCTTACCAATCACCAATCATTCCTGGTTGGGGTGTTTTTTTGTATAGTTAACTGTTTGTCCAGAAGGTTTGATCTTTTGTATATGTAACATAACCTCACTTTTTACTTATTAATTTATTATTAAGTGTTGACAGTATTAGTTGAGGTATTAGTTTACAAATTCTCTACTAGGTTGCAGCACTAGTGCTACCAACTACTGTTAGCCACTTATGTGACTTTGTAACATAACCTCACTTTTTACTTATTAATTTATTATTAACAGTATGTTACTCTAAGTTGAGGTATTAGTTTACAAATTCTCTACTAGGTAGCAGCACTAGTGCTACCAACTACTGATTATATTGTATATGTAACATAACCTCACTTTTTATTTTTTAATTTATTACTAAGTGTTGACAGTTTGTTACTCTGAGTTGATGGTATTAGTTTACAAATTCTCTACTAGGTAGCAGTACTAGTGCTACCAACTACTGTTAGCCACTTATGTGACTTTGTATAGGTAACATAACCTCACTTTTACCCAAACTACTTTGTTAATTCACCACTAGAGCGCTAGTGTTTATGGTATAATTATAATAATGATTAACTTGATATAAGATTATACTCTGAGTTGATGGTATTAGTTTACAAATTCTCTACTAGGTAGCAGCACTAGTGCTACCAACTACAGGTTAGGTGCTCTTGTAACATAACCTCACTTCTGTCTTATATGCTTTCCCGCCAATTTTTCCATTGCCTCCCCCTATTAGATTATGTAATTTTAAAACTTGTTGGATATTTAGTTGAAAGAATAATGAAAACAACCGTGAAAGCTAAATATGAATTTATATATATATACAAACTTATATTATTTCTATTTATATTATATACATAATCCTATAACTTAATACTTAACGTTAGTAGAGGAGGAGAGGGGCAGCCATCTGAAACAGACAATAAACATAATTAGCTAACTATGGTTTAGTATGGTAAACTGTTTGAACCTAGGGTTATAAGTTTGAATTGTACCAGGGAGACTAATGTTTATACTAAATTAATTAGCTATGACCCTCATTATTAAGACTGTATTGAAGCTATAACATAGCCTCACTTTATGTATTGTGTAGGTCGCCATTTGCTTTTCTGTCAGTTGTATTGTCAAATTGATATAACCTCACTTTTTTATAACTTTATAACTTCAAGTTGAACAAGTTTATTAATTTACCACTAAGTATCAATGAAATATATTTTGAGCTATTTTATTGTATAAAATAAAAAGTCAGGTAAAAACGATTCTATAGTAAAGATAACCTTATTTAATCAAAGATATTTACTAAAGAGTTATCTTTCTGATTATGGAATATTATTTGTATGAAACTAACTAATTGACATAGGGAATTTACTTAATGTTTTACTATAACAAATTATATTAAAACACTGATCATATTATTTGTTACTAAAACATATTATACTAATGTATTAAAATATGAGTACTGTATATATTTTTCACCATTACATTTGATGAGTATTGAAGTATATCTTATAACTGAGGTCTGTTAGGCTTATATTTGAGTGTGGTTTCCTCTCTAAAGTATTATTTTATTGAATTACTTAACTTATAGTAACTTTAATGAATCAATAGAACAATATATATTGAAAGCTGATTTTTTTCTTAAGTTAGTAATCTAACCTGCTAATTTAACCTCTTGAAACCTAACACTGTTAGAGCTATAAATGCTTAACCAGGCCTCACTTAATGAGGGGATAGTCTCAAACCCTATCCAATATAAAGCTAAAAGAGGTGTAAGAATACATCATTTCCACTATGGAAGGCATAGCAGAAGAACTACACAAACCCGCTAGGAAAAACTATACCAGACGTAATGTAACTCTTAAGGGAATAAATGACTTGTACCAGGCTGATATAGTAGAAATGCAGCCATATGCAAAGTTAAACAAGGGGTACCGCTATATTATGACAATCATCAACTGTTTTTCCAAGTTAGGTTTTGCTATACCTTTAAAGGACAAGTCAGGTCCTGTAGTTGCTAAAGCACTTGAACCTATACTAGCTAAATATAAAATGAAAAATTTTCAAACTGATCAAGGAAAAGAATTTTTTAATATTCATATTAATAGGCTGATGAAAGAGTATAACATAAATCATTACCATACATTCTCAGAAATGAAGGCGTCAATATGTGAGAGATATAATAAATCTCTTAAGAATAAAATGTATAAGTTATTTACTGCTCGTGGAAGTTACGAGTGGTTAAGTATTTTGCCAAATATTGTAAAGTCGTATAACAATAGTAAACATAGGACTATTGGTATGAAGCCTAAAGATGTTAAACAAAAACATGTTAGGATGATACTAAAAAGGCTAAACAAACTAAAAAACCCTAAAGGTAAAATTAAATTTCAATTAGGAGATAACGTTAGAATCAGTAAAGCTAGAAGGACATTTAAAAAGGGATATCTACCTAACTGGACTAATGAAATCTTCAAAGTATATGCAATTAAACCTACAAGGCCTGTTACATATATATTACAAGACTCAACAGGGGAAATCCTTAAAGGTGGCTTTTATGCTGAGGAAATTAGTAAGGCTAAAATGAGTAATGTGTTTTTGGTTGAGAAGGTTTTACAACGTAAGGGTTCTAAATTATTTGTCAAGTGGAAAGGTTTTGATGAAACACACAATAGCTGGATAAATATTAAGGATGTAGTTAAGTAAAAAACCACCAAAGACCTAGTAGTTGTTATCTAAAGTATAAAAACACACATCCGCTTAAATCTGTGCAATCAGTAACGATGAGGTTAGTGCAACAGGATGTACAGTTTCCCGTCACAAACTTTGATATCTTTAGTGGCATGGGGTCAGATAAGAATTATAAAAATGGTCAATTATTACCATGTTCTATCCGGTCTATTATCTGTGGACCTAGTTCCTGTGGTAAAACCAACATACTGTTTAATATGATTTTTGATTCAAACGGTTTAAGATTTGAAAATATTTACGTTTTCTCAAAGTCTTTATATCAAGATAAATACAAGTTACTTAAACAAGTGTTGCCTGAAGAAATAGGGTATCACGAATTTGATGATAATACATTAGTTTTAAATCCTAAAGATACAAAGAAAAACTCTATAATTATATTTGATGATATAAGTTGTGAGAAACATAATATGATTAGAAGTTACTTTGCTATGGGGAGACATAAAAATTTGGATATATTCTACTTGGGACAGACATACAGTAGTATTCCAAAACAGTTAATCAGAGACAACTGTAATTTTCTCATACTATTTAAACAGGATGAAAGGAACCTGAGACATGTATATAATGATCATGTGACAACTGATATGTCCTTTGATAAGTTAAAAGAGATTTGTGCAGTTTCATGGAAAGATAACTTTGGCTTCCTGGTTATTGATAAAACATCAGACCTTAATAAAGGCAGATATAGAGTGGGACTTGACAGTTTTGTAACAGAGTTGTAATGGTTCGGATATACCATTATAATGACCTTAGAGGTTATGATACAAAGCTACATAATGTAAAATCAAACCTTTGTGCATACTACTATAAGGATAAGAAGAGATTCTGTGGTAACTACTGCAGTAGAAAACCCCCACATGGCTATATGTTTAACAAGAGATGTTGGAGACATAAGAAACCTAAAAGCTCTGCTATGACACCCCCTGTGGTGTTATTAATGATATCGTCAAGTGAACGAACATACAATAGAGATACATGGTTAAATTTTTTGTTTAGATGCCAAGAGAGGGCTGTTCCTTTAGAATTTGTAATATATCACGAAGATATGGCTAATTGCACAGTTAGGGACCCACAAAATTTAATATCGAGATTTCGACCGTTTCCGGATGTATTTGGTAAAGCATTACCATTGCGCAACCTTCATGGCAGTGTAAACTTTACACAGATATGTAATAAAATGTTAGAGTATGGTTGTAAGATACCCTATGCCACTCGGTGTGTACTATTAACCGAAAGAACTATCCCTATAACATCACCTTTTAAATTATATAAACGTATTTTGGATCTAAAATGTCATATTGACATAAGTTACAATGTAAACTATGCTAAAGTTCCTGATGGGTTGCCTAAAGGTTATAGAAACAAACCCTTTGGAGGTGTAAACAACCTCTGTCAGGGATCTTATACTACCGAGTTTCTTAAAGTTGCATTACCAACAGTACCTAAATATTGTGAGAAGTTTGGCATCTCTTTTAATAATGGTGTATATAGTGTTACAAACCATGTGCTATTTGATCAGTGGAGAGCATTTACCGGATCTAACCCTAGTGAATTTTGGCTATTAAACTCGTTTCTACTAGATCATGTACGCGAACAAAGACCAATTGAGTTACTTAAAAAATATATGGAAAAGACGATTGAAAGTGACAAATATACAGTAGCTGAAATACCTCAGTGGAGAGATGGTTGGAAACGAACATTTGTATTTAAAAGTTTTACCGGTAAATACCAAATACCAAGATTTGATGCTAAAGTAAGACAATATTACCAAGGCCTAGACTTGAGTACAGAAGTAACTCTGTTAGATATTATATGGTATTTAAAAAAGAATAAAAGGCGTGCAGTGTTTTTTAGGCAAGTTGAAACCCCATAAAACTACACATGCATGCTGACATACTTCATTTGCAAATATGAGTTCCAAGGATAAACAACAGCTAACTGCTCGACTTATTGAGCTTAGAAAAGCTATTAAACGCAAGTACAAAATGTTTAAAGAGGGTACGGAGGATACAGATTTACAGCTGGAAAAACAGTACAGACCTATTATACAGGAATTGAGAAAATCTACCCCACCAGTAATCAAAAGTGAAGTTAAGGAAGAGCCTATGGACTATGAAACAACAGATTCGGAAAATGAGATAGTATCTGAACCACCAGCTTCATCCACCCCTATAAGGGTAGTTGAACCACCAGCCACCCCTATAAGGCCTAAAGAATCAGAATTTACTGAACTTGTCTCAACACCAACTAATTTAGCCTCTACTACTCAGTTTATTGAGGAATACTTTGACAATCCACTGACACAACAATATATGACATGGTTTATCAAGGATATGGGTGGAAATAAAAAGGTGATAGACTACACATATGGTCCACGTTACGAAGACGGTAGTAAGTTAATGGTTGGCAGTGAGAACTTGGACTTTGACCATATAGGCAATATACGTATCGGTGGTGTTAACTATGGAGCGTCTGAAGGTCTCTATGAACTATTATTTAAGCATTTGCCCGATAAAGGTACTTACACGCAAAATGATTTAAAAACCTACAAAAGTATATTGTATGCTACAAATGCACATAGGGAGAATTATCAACCTACAGGTCAGGTTAAATCAAGCAAAGGTCATAAATATCTTAAAATTATCCGACCATTAATGTCTGCTCAAGGGAGAGGCTTATTATGGAAAAATATACAATCCCGAGACATTATCTATTGGGATGATGTAAATGAGCTTGTAAACAGACTTGGACATATAATTATGTCTACAGAGACTGGAAACAGAGTACATTCTAATGAGATCATTAGTATTATAGAAGAGCTACGGGAAGCCGGGTATATAAGAGGTGGTGGAAACTCTAGGTTTAAATCATTATTATAATGACCATTGATAAGTTTGGACGTAGTAGTAAATCGGGTAAAGGTCCTGTTAAAGGACCAAAGGGTGATGGATTTATTTTTACACCCGAGGGAAACTATGATCTACAGAGCAAAATCCTGACTAATATTGGTAAACCTAAAAACAGTAATGATGCGGCTTCAAAAGAATATGTTGATAAAAGAATTATACCCAGTGATAAACACAGCTATAATCTTAGAAGTAAAAGATTAATAAATGTTGGTAATCCTGTTGAAAACAGCGACGGAGTCAACTACCAGACTGTAAAACGACTTTGCCTAACACTCAAGGACTCTCATTATGATGCACAGGGAAAACAAATAACACATCTAGCTGAGCCTATGGATAAAGACGATGTTGTAACAAAAGGATATTTGGAAAAAAGTACAAACGAAATATTTATACCGGTATCTACACATTTGGCTAAACTTCAATCTGATATTAATACCATCAATGAAAAAATATCGCACCATCATGGTTTAATAACACAAAACAAAGATCATCATGATAAAGAATTGAAAAAATTTGGTGTGATTTTATTTAACTATATCCATAAAAGACACACGGGAAGGTCTGCTAATCTACCTATTGCTGGGGAAAATGATTATTTAAATTGGGGGGAACTATTTAAAGTCCCTAATGAAGAAATAGAACCAACATCCTCTGATGGAGATGAAGTAGATAGATTTAAACGAGTTTGAAAGATGATATATTAGCTATACAACAGTTGGTACTACTGCCATAACTAACTATAATCTGTTTATGATGGATAAAAAGTGTACTTTTGACCATTAAAGCTTGAATCTTTGACCATGTCGGTTCTTGTGTTTCTATTGCTCGTACACACTGTGTTTGGTAATAAAACATTAGAATATTTAGAGAAGTATGGCTATATAGCTGATTCTGCTCTAACTGATGATATAACCGATGCTGTAAAACAGTTTCAAGAAACATTTAACTTGGAAGTAACCGGTGCTTTAGATAATGCTACATTGGAATTATTAGACCAACCTCGATGTGGGAATAAAGATAATCCACTACCATTTTCAGTTATACCTAACCGTAAATGGAATACAACAGTAATTACTTGGTATGGATATAATATATATCATCTACATAGTATTATTATTGAAAAAGCATTCCGTGTATGGGAAAAGCATGCAAACATTACCTTTAGAAGGTCATTTCATAACCCTACAATATTTATTTCATTTTCGGTACAAAGAAAACATATGTTATTTTCTAGAAAAGATGTTTGTTATTATGATTTTGACGGACCTGGTCTAGTATTAGCTCATGCTTATACACCTCAAGCTGGATATAATTCAACCGATATTCATTTTGACTCTGAGGAGAATTGGGATTATACTATGGACTTACCACGTTATGGAAACATTTCGTTCTTTCTGACATTAGTACACGAGATTGGACATGCGTTAGGGATAGATCACTCTTTTGATAATGAATCAATTATGTACCCTTTTATGAGACATCCTCAAGGAATTGTAGATCTAAACGATTTTGAATTGGGTAAAGATGATATATTAGCTATTCAGTTTTTATACGGTAGACGTCCTATTCAAACAACAGCTAGTAAACTAACTACCTCCACAACTATATTTACAACAACTAGTAATCCTACAACTATATCCATAACAACTAGTAAACCATCAACTACAATAACAACTAATAAACCAACAACAACATCCACAACAACAACCAGTAAACCAACAACATCTACTACAGAAAAACCTAATCACTTTGAAAATATTAATATTTGCGAGTTAAAAAGAAACATATCTACATATTTAATTGTGAATAAGAAAATATTTGCATTCCTCCTAGATCGTGTATGGGTATTGAGTCTTGACCCCTCTGAAAGAACACCTGAACAATACAATACTAGTATAAAGATTACAGACTGGTTAGGTTTTTTACCCTATGACTTTAAAGAGGTATCGGCCATTTACCAAAGACCAAGTGGTCAAATCGCTTTATTTAGCGGGAATGATGTTTATCTATTTCAATATCCGTCAATGATGTTAAATGTTAAACATAGTGTTAGTAGTATAATTGCAAGACCTGTAATTAAAGTAAATGCTGTATTAGCCGGTAACACAGGCAAAACATATTTATTGGTAGACGATTGGTCTATTTACTCACTGGATGAGTGTTCATATAGAGCTTCTCATTTAGGTCTTATAGGCTCCTACTTAGCTGGGGTTCCTAATAGTGTTAATGGGGCTTTCCGGTATATAAACGGTAGAATATACTTTTTAACTGACAGTTCGGTGTTGGAATACAACGAGTTTACCGGCACTATTACGGGCTCAGTAAAAAGTGCGTTTGATATTTTGGAAATTACCTGTATACGTGAGACATTACTCACCAGACTGTATGAGGTGCTTAAATACCTGCAGTAATGAAAAAGACAATCAGAAAGAAACAGACTCCCAAAAGAGGAAGTGGGTTTATCGCATCAGCTATAAATAAAGTCATTGATAAGCTACCTATTGAATTACATTTACCAGCGGGTATTAATCCTTTTAGTAGTAAAAGGTATAATTATTGTGGACCTGGCACAAAATTAAAGGAAAGGTTAGCGAGGGGAGATAAAGGAATAAACAAATTAGACGAGGCGTGTAAGGTACACGATATTGCCTATTCAAAATACAAAGATAACGCGAACCGGCTAAACGCAGACCGACAGCTGATTGATAGTGCTTGGCAGCGTGTAAAAGCATCAGACTCTAGTATAGGTGAGAAAGCTGCAGCGTGGGCTGTGACAAATATAATGAAGACTAAAACAGCTTTTGGAGGGGGGCGGAAAAAGAAAAGATGTACCCCTAAAAAGAAGGGTAAGGGTCTGTATCTTAGACCGTATAAAAGAGAAGGTGCCGGCAAAAGGAAAGTAAAACGCAGAGTTACAAAGAAAAAAAAAGCTTGTCAATACCGATAAAACCTCTAACAAACTATGACTTGATAAAGTATGCAAAATTACTTAAGGTACCAAACTTTAGAGGCGTATATATGAGGGATAGTTTACCAAAAAAGCCTAAAGTGTATGAATCGGCTATAGTGAATTTGGACAGTATATCAGGGGTCGGTACCCACTGGGTATGTTATAAAAAGATAAACAATATAATTTATTACTTTGACAGTTTTGGCAATCTCAGACCCCCACCTGAGCTAATGAGATATTTTGGGGGCTGTGAGGTTTACTATAATTATGTGAGAGAACAGAGTTTTGACTCAGTCATATGTGGACACTTGTGTTTAAAGTTTCTAACTAAAAATGTTTAGCCTCACGGGTACAAGTAGCATTTTTACACACGAGTTATCAACACCTATTGATGTTAGTAATGGGGAGTGGGAGCTAGGGTTAATCGAACTATCTACATACAATTCTATACCAAATATTGAAAATAATATAAATAACAAGTTTTACTATGGTAATAATGGTCTTGTCACTATACCCGAGGGTTCATACGAGATTGAAGATATAGAAAAATATATAAAGTCCCAGCTATCTAAAGAGTACAAGTTTACATTAAAAGCTAATAATAATACACTTAAAACCGAGCTGACTTGTCAGGAAAGTATAGATTTCAGTAAACCCGGTACAATAGGTAAGACGTTGGGTTTTAATAATAAAGTATACGAGGCAAATAAAACACACGTTTCCGAACTACCTGTCGACATTATCAGAGTTAATTCAATCAGAGTGGAATGTAACATAACACGTGGCTCGTTTATTGATGGCATCGAATCTCATGTAATACACGAGTTCTATCCAGCTGAGCCACCAGGGTATAAAATCATTGAGATCCCAAAGAATGTAATTTACTTGCCCGTCATCGCTCAAAGGATAAACAGCTTAACAGTTTCGTTAAGAGATCAAGACGGAAACTTGGTAAACTTTCGCGGAGAGAGAATATCAGTACGTTTACATCTAAGACGTACCAATGGGTCTTATCATATATAATCAGGGACCTGTAGTTTCAAAACGCATTACTACCAGAACACCCGGAGGGTTAACTAATAAGAATATAAACTTGCTGCGCTCTCTTGGCTTTAAAGTATTTCAAAATGGCTCTACTAGCAATCGAAAATGAAGCCTTGTATGATGACACTATTACCGGTATTGAATACCATACATATCAACCATACACTTCAACTACTCTAAACAATAACGATGAAATACGGATTCCAATTTTACAGCAAGATGTAATTACTCTACCGTTTGAGAGTTATATCATAATACATGGGAAAGTATCAGCAAAGAAAACAGCAGATGGTACAGAACAAGATGTCCAGTTAATAAATAACGCAATGGCTTTCCTCTTTGAGGAAATCAGATATGAGATATGTGGAAAAGAAATTGACAGAACACGTAATGTGGGCCTCACTACAACTTTAAAGAATATCCTTTCAATACGTCAGGAGGAAATAAATCCCCTTAAAAATAGCTGCTGGCTAGGGCCTAGTAATACTGAAAAAGTTACCGAGTTTGTATATTCTATTCCTTTACGTCTACTACTGGGCATTGCCGAAGACTATAGAAAAGTTTTAATAAACATTAAACAGGAATTAGTGCTGTTGCGGTCGGCTACAGACATTAACGCTGTATGTTTAGCTTCACCCGGTACAGTTAAGGTGGATCTTACTAAAATATACTGGCGTATGCCTCACATTACAGTTAATGACACGGAAAAATTAAAACTATATAGGTATATTGAAAAAGACCCGGTAATTCATGTTCCGTTCCGTTCATGGGAGATTCACGAATTTCCCAATTTACCAGCTACTACTAATCTTTCTTGGCAGATTCGCACAACTAATCAGACAGAAAAACCTAGATTTGTCATCTTTGGACTACAGACAGGGCGAAAAGGTGACGTAACTAAAAACATGTCACAGTTTGATTCCTGTAACCTAAACGAAATTAAACTGTATTTGAATTCAAATTTCTATCCATACGATAACCTTCGGGGTAATGAATGTCTATTGTATGATATGTACACAAACTTTCAAAGAGCCTATTACAACAATACAACTAGCTCACCTATTTTGGACTTTAAAGAATTTAAGGAGAAATGTCCACTATACGTTATTGATTGTTCAAAACAAGACGATACAATTAAAACAGGACCTGTGGATGTTAGATTGGAAATTGAATTTAGAGAAAATGTTCCCGCTTCTACATGGGGATATTGCCTTATTATACACGACTGTCATATAACATATACACCTATAACCGGTGATGTGAGAAAAGTCTCCGCATAACAGGTTCACTTGTCAGTCTCTAACTAGTCTTCATACTAACAAGATGGGGAGCGCATACGGATGGGTTAAACTTGAGTTCTATACAAAAGACAATCTATTGATAAAATCACATTTTATAGACTGTTATAAATATCATACGGAAACATGTGTTTTTCAAGTACCTTTAGGGGCCTCCCGTATTATAGCTAAATGGCGTAAAGAATACGAAGATACTTCCTCTTCCTCTTCTGAGGATGGAGAAGAAGAAGAAGAAGGTAGGGTGCAATTTCAGGATAAAACGGGGTGATTTAGAGTCAGTAGGCAAGATGAGTTCACAAGGTGAGGACGTAGTTACAGAGCATATACTCATCCCTAGAGAAAAAGAACCTATAAATGTAATAACCGGAATATTTTTAAAGTCAGTCTACTTTCTAGACTTTGACCTAACCAAGTGTCTGATCACCGGGATCTTTAAAAACAGAGATAATAGTCTCGGGGTTTTATTTAAAGGGAGAAAAGGTTTTGTATTTTGGTCCTATGACTCTTTCTGTCAACTCTGTGACAGGTTTAATGAAATAACTATCGCTTTATTAAGTAAAAGTCAATACATTATTAAACTTGATACTAAGGCCTCGATTAAAGTAACAAGTATCTTTGGACATCAGTATGCATGTATCTCTGATGGAGAACACTCTTTGACTCTAAACCTAAATGAGTGGCATCTACTGATAAAAAATATACCTATGATAAATCGTTCACTTTTGGAACTATTCTATCTAGAGGAGGATATCAGAGTTTGTATCGAGAAACTTTTATCAGACGCAGAGGATTTATCACATAAACTCCCCGACCCATATTTTGACCGTTTGTATGGTGAAACCTCACTATGGAAGCTGTAGTAGAGTTTCAAGGGTTTAAAGATAACGATAATTGTTTTATTATAAAAGAGTTTGCTATTGTCGCTAAATCATATAGAACACATTTAATTTTTCAAAACCCTTATAGCTTCAATTTTCTTAATAGTAAAATGAAACGTACGGCAAGATGGCTAACTAAACGTTTCCATCACCTAAATTGGTATGATGGGGACATACCTTATGATTTGGACTTTATTAAAGATTTATGTAAACCCTTTACCACCTTACATACAAAAGGTCTTGAGAAAGCTCAATTCCTCAGAGAATTGCATGATAGTGTAATTGAAATTGAAGATGATATGTATATAGATAACAATAGTAGTGGTAATATAGTTTGCTTTTATCATAAAAATATATATAACAGTAACTGTGCTCTACGTTCTGCTGAGTACTACGCAAAAGAGTTACTCTAGGCTTAAAGTTTAGTGTCTGTATACTGTCACCTACTCAAAAAAGGCCGAGCTAAGCCGTTGTAAGTCCTAGAGCGGATGTATAGGTTGGCCTAATAAGCCGTAGAACACTGGTTTCCTATGATAGGCACAAAACCTAGTAAATTGAGTAGCTCAGATTTAGAAGAACCTGTGCTACTCCTTGGAACGGTTTAGTGTACTGTCACCTGCTCAAAAAGGCCAGGCTAAGCTATAGTAAGTCCTAGAGTAGATGCATGGGTTGGCCTAAAAACCATAAAACGCTGGTTTCCTATGATAGATACAGACCCCTAAGCCTAGTAAATTGAGAAGCCCAGATTTAGAAGAACCTGTGCTTCTCCTTGGAACGGTTTCTAAGCCCGTAGGAATAGCAGAACTTGGAGCCACCAAAAAAAATCATAAAAAATAAAAAGTAAAAAAAAGATTAGTTTAGACCGTGGGGTAGGCCTACAGGGGATGATGCCCACGTAAAATATACATCAACGCGCTGAGACCCCTACCTCATGGGTGGTGTGGAAACGTGGGTCACCTAAGTAAAATTTTAAAAATTAATAACTTACCAATTTATCCACCTTCCACAGCCTCATGCTCACATCCAATGTCAAACTCTTGATACGGGCCAAAATGTGCTGCCACAAATTCTGCTGGTCCAAGCATATCACATCTATCAATCACATAAGCAGAGCATTAAAACAATATATAATTAAACCTTACATAAAACAACACTAAGTTTAAAGATACATACCTGCAGCAAACATAGATTCCATCATCCCAAATCTGCATTAATATACAACAATATACATAGCGCCGACAGACAAAACACTCTCTAGCATCAGGCATCTTGTGAGGCTATAACTGATAGTGTAGCATAGGAGCTGGGGTGGGGAAAAGGATGTGGCAGTAACCTCAAGCATTTCCTCTCCCAACCGTATATATACAAGGTACATTTGCTGTTCAACAGTACAATCTGCTGAGATATTGCTTCTGCTGAATAGACATTCTCTACATTCATCATCACTACAAGGTAAATATTACTACTATAATTTTAGTCCCCTTCACTAGAGATGTTTTTTTTTTAATATTAGTTACTTCCATATTAGTTGCAGAAAAATATTAGTTTTCATACTAGCCTGTTAATATCTATAAATTGAGTATATTAGTTTAAACCTGATTCTAATATATGCTTTTGTTGCTAAATTCAGTTTATTATTTCAAGAAAGCCTGGGATATATATTACCTCTTGATCTAGCTTTCAGATCATTATTTTTACATCTTATTATTAAAAATTCAAAATTTGTTCAAACAAATATTTGTTAATAATTTATAAATAAAATAAAGATTAATTCATATATACAAATTAAACTTTATTAGATGTTTTGCATTAAACATGTCCTTACCAAAACAGTTTACCAATATTAGTGTTGAAATATTTAATACTTTGATGTGAGTGTTGAAACAAAGCAATATTCTTTTTCATACATTGTCTGTTACTCCATAAAACTATTACTTTTGAATATATTCAACCATCCCTACCCCTTACATATGATAATATGCTATGGTGTAAAATTAAAACACTTTATTAAGCCATTAGAGATGAGTAACACAATCTTATGGACTTATTATGTGAGCTTATTCCTCAGACAAAACTAAAAGACCTATAGTTTATGGTGAAATTCTAACCTTTTTTTTTTGCCTTGTCAAATTTTCAGGTCAATACTCACCCTACTAATTTAACTGTATGATTTTAGATGGATCTTTCTGCCAGACTAGAGTCATGTGAGGTGCTTTCATCCCCATTGAAGATTCCTGTTAAAGACCTTAAGGAGCCGGCCAGGATCAAAGGGGCAAAGAGAGTCAGCACACGGTTCGGGACTACAGTTATTGTCTTGGACGTGACCACATCTTCTGGGGAGGAAAGAATCACCTTTCTACCATCGAGATTCACGTCCCTCCTCACTGATGAAGATCTACAGTTTTTCACAAACTCAAGAATTTATAGTATAAAATGTACTGGTATGCATGGGAATTCCCCTAATGTACGTATATACAAGCACTAACACCATAATGTGTTTATAGAATAAACGCTTATATCTTAATAACTGTGTTTTCAATTGCATATGCATCCTCAGAGTTTAAATAATTTTAACACTTAAAGTTGTCACTATAATTTTTAAACTTACAACAAAATAGTACTGCTTTTAAGTATTTAATTTTATCATAATATTTATGTTGAAACAATTTTTACATATACCTCAAGATATACTGTGGCAATATACACCTTTTAAAAGTTTTTATCATGGTTGGTATAGAATAACAATAGAATAACTATTAAAAACTTACCTGTTAATTGTAGACTGTCACTTGATACTAGCTGAGGTTTTCACTACAACAAAACACTATACAGAGACAACTAAGGTCTTATCAGAGTGTGATTTCCTATCTGGATTAAAAAATATATTATTTTGTTGATTTAACTTGTCTAGATATACAGAGCATATTTAAACATCAATGATTCAGTCAAATAACCAGCTAACAATAGTTAGCTAGACACAGGTGCTGCAATCTGGTAGAGAGTTTGTAAACTATGACAACTAATACCATCAACACTAACACTTCAATATTATAAACTTGTTTAGGTTAAAAGTGAGGTTATGTTACAAGAGCACCTAACCTGTAGTTGGCTAGACACTAGTGCTGTAACCTAGTAGAGAATTTGTAAACGAATACCTCAACTTAGAGTAACATACTGTTAGTAATAAATTATTAAGTAAAAAGTGAGGTTATGTTACAAGAGCACCTAACCTGTAGTTGGCTAGACACTAGTGCTGTAACCTAGTAGAGAATTTGTAAACTAATACCTCAACTTAGAGTAACATACTGTTAGTAATAAATTAATAAGTAAAAAGTGAGGTTATGTTACAAAATCATATAATCAGTAGTTGGTAGCACTAGTGCTACTACCTAGTAGAGAATTTATAAACTAATACCTCAACTCAGAGTAATCTGTTATGATGAATCTTATATCAAGTTAATCATTATTACAATAATACCATCAACACTAGCGCTCTAGTGGTAAATTAACAGACTGGTTTAGGTAAAAAGTGAGGTTATATTACATATACAAAAGATCAAACTTTCAGAACTTATATACAAACAGTTAACTATACAAAAAAAAACACCCCAACCGGAAATGATTGGTGATTGGTAAGGATTAAACCTCCAGGACTCACACTACAATACAATCCAACCCAAAGAACTCATTTAACATAGATTAGATATAAGTTTAACATATAATATTTGGTGGCCTTTACAAAGGCCATTTTTTATACTCAATGATAAAATTCCACTTAAGCCCTCTTTCAGCTGATTTATATTTATTATACACTATAAAATAACCTCCAACATTTACCAATTATGATCAACAGTAAGGTTTAAGCATTATACACTATATAGAATAGTTTGTTTACAAATCCTATTAGGATAGGATTGAACCCATAGACATCTAAACCGAGTGAAATAAACAGTTGTGGTTAGATTCGAACCCATGAACCTCTAATAACATGTTTTGTGATTGGTTAGATTCGAACCCGTGAACCTCCAACCAATATTTAAACACCCTGTATATGTAAGTTACAGAGATACACATGTGCAAGTTATAAAATCAACATAACATGCTCAACGGTAAAGTTTAAGCACTATATAAAATAACCTCCAACATTTACCATTATGATCAACAGTAAGGTTTAAGCATTATACACTATATAATGTGTTTTTTTTCCAGACCTACAAGGATAGGATTGAACCCATAAACCTCTATCATAGGTTAGATTCGAACCCATGAACCTCTAAACTAGATGATCAGCTGAAATAAACAGTTGTGGTTGGTTAGAATTGAACCCATAGACCTCTAAAACAAATCACATGATCAGCTAAAATAAACAGCTGTGTGTTAGGTTTGAACCCATAGACCTCTAAATGATAGGTTAGGATTGAACCCGTAAACCTCTAAACTAGATGATCAGCTGAAATAAACAGTAGTGATTGGTTAGGATTGAACCCATAAACCTCTAGCATAGGTTAGGATTGAACCAGTAAACCTCAGTTACCATTAGTTAGATTCGAACCCGTGAACCTCTAACATAGGTTAGATTCGAACCCATGAACCTCTAGCATAGGTTAGGATTGAACCAGTAAACCTCAGTTACCATTAGTTAGATTCGAACCCATGAACCTCTAACATAGGTTAGATTCGAACGAACCATGTTAAAATCAAATCTCCAATACACACCCTGTATATGCAAGGTACAAGAGTAGGTATAGGTATAAGGTGTCATTTACCGATATAAAACTCCATACCCATAATTACTGTTGTGGCTCATATGGTAACGACTCCAACTACCAGCAAAAAGACCGGGGTTCGAAACCCGGTCAGGCCAACACTTTTTATCCATAATAATTTAATAATTTATTTAATACAAACACCTACTGCACGTGGTCAGCTGTGGTCAACTAATCAGCTGAGATCATCTCAAGGTCAAATTCCTGCCCGATCGCTGCCATGACTACTGTCTTGTTATTTGGAGGGATGTCTTAATATTTAGAGGGATGTCTTGGTATTTGGAGGGATGTCTTGTTATTTAGAGGGATGTCTTTATATTTAGCGGAATGTCTATTTTATTAGAGGGATGTCTTGTTATTTAGAGGGATGTCTTGTTATTTAGAGGGATGTCTTAATATTTGGAGGGATGTCTTGTTATTTAGAGGGATGTCTTAATATTTAGAGGGATGTCTTGTTTTTTAGTGGGATGTCTTGTTATTTAGAGGGATGTCTTGTTATTTAGAGGGTTTTTTTGTTTTTTAGAGAGTTGTCTTGTTATTTGGAGGGATGTCTTGTTATTTAGATTGATGTCTTAATATTTAGAGGGATGTCTTGTTTTTTAGAGGGATGTCTTGTTATTTAGAGGGATGTCTTGTTATTTAGAGGGATGTCTTGTTATTTAGAGGGATGTCTTGTTATTTAGAGGGATGTCTTGTTATTTGATGGGATGTCTTAATATTTAGAGAGATGTCTTGTTATTTAGAGGGATGTCTTGTTATTTAGAGGGATGTCTTCATATTTGGAGGGATGTCTTCATATTTGGAGGGATGTCTTGTTATTTAGAGGGATGTCTTGTTATTTGGAGGGATGCTTGTTATTAAGAGGGATGTCTTATAATTTAGAGGGATGTCTTGTTATTTGAAAGTATGTCTTGTTATTTAGAGGGATGTCTTGTTATTTAGAGGGATGTCTTGGTATTTGGAGGGATGTCTAGTTATTTAGAGGGATGTCTTTTTATTTAGAGGGATGTCTTGTTATTTAGAGGGATGTCTTGGTATTTGGAGGGATGTCTAGTTATTTAGAGGGATGTCTTTTTATTTAGAGGGATGTCTTGTTATTTAGAGGGATGTCTTGTTATTTAGAGGGATGTCTTGTTATTTGAAGGGATGTCTTAATATTTAGAGGGAAGTCTTGCTATTTTGAGGGATTTCTTGTTATTTGGAGGGATGTCTTGTTATTTAGAGGGATGTCTTGTTATTTAGAGGAATGTCTTGTTATTTAAAAGGGATGTCTTGTTATTTAGAGGGATGTCTTGTTATTTAGTGGGATGTCTTGTTATTTAGAGGGATGTCTTGTTATTTAGAGAGATGTCTTGTTATTTAAAGGGATGTCTTAATATTTAGAGGGATGTCTTGTTATTTAGAGGGATGTCTTAATATTTAGAGGGATGTCTTGTTATTTGGAGGGATGTCTTAATATTTAGAGGGATGTCTTGTTATTTAGAGGGATGTCTTGTTATTTAGAGAGATGTCTTGTTATTTAAAGGGATGTCTTAATATTTAGAGGGATGTCTTGTTATTTAGAGGGATGTCTTAATATTTAGAGGGATGTCTTGTTATTTGAAGGGATGTCTTAATATTTAGAGGGATGTCTTGTTATTTAGAGGGATGTCTTGTTATTTAGAGGGATGTCTTGTTTTTTAAAGGGTTGTCTTGTTATTTGGAGGGATGTCTTGGTATTTAGAGGGATGTCTTGTTATTTAGAGGGATGTCTTGTTATTTAGAAGGATGTCTTCTTATTTAGAGGGAAGTCTTGTTATTTGGAGGAATGTCTTGTTATTTAGAGGGATATCTTGTTATTTGGAGGGATGTCTTGTTATTTAGAGGGATGTCTTGCTATTTAGAGGGATGTCTTTTTATTTGGAGGGATGTCTTGTTATTTAGAGGGATGTCTTGTTATTTAGAGGAATGTCTTGTTATTTAAAAGGGATGTCTTGTTATTTAGAGGGACGTCTTGTTATTTAGTGGGATGTCTTGTTATTTAGAGGGATGTCTTGTTATTTAGAGGGATGTCTTGTTATTTAAAGGGATGTCTTAATATTTAGAGGGATGTCTTGTTATTTAGAGGGATGTCTTAATATTTAGAGGGATGTCTTGTTATTTGGAGGGATGTCTTAATATTTAGAGGGATGTCTTGTTATTTAGAGGGATGTCTTGTTATTTAGAGGGATGTCTTGTTTTTTAAAGGGTTTTCTTGTTATTTGGAGGGATGTCTTAATATTTAGAGGGATGTCTTGGTATTTGGAGGGATGTCTTGTTATTTAGAGGGATGTCTTAATATTTAGCGGAATGTCTAGTTTATTAGAGGGATGTCTTGTTATTTAGAGGGATGTCTTGTTATTTAGAGGGATGTCTTAATATTTGGAGGGATGTCTTGTTATTTAGAGGGATGTCTTAAAATTTAGAGGGATGTCTTGTTTTTTAGTGGGATGTCTTGTTATTTAGAGGGATGTCTTGTTATTTGGAGAGATGTCTTTTTATTTAGAGGGATGTCTTGTTTTTTAGAGGGTTGTCTTGTTATTTGGAGGGATGTCTTGTTTTTTCGAGGGTTGTCTTGTAATTTAGATGGGATGTCTTGTTATTTAGAGGGATGTCTTAATATTTAGCGGAATGTCTTGTTTATTAGAGGGATGTCTTGCTATTTAGAGAGATGTCTTTTTATTTGGAGGGATGTCTTGTTATTTAGAGGGATGTCTTGTTATTTAGAGGAATGTCTTGTTATTTAAAAGGGATGTCTTGTTATTTAGAGGGATGTCTTGTTATTTAGTGGGATGTCTTGTTATTTAGAGGGATGTCTTGTTATTTAGAGGGATGTCTTGTTATTTAAAGGGATGTCTTAATATTTAGAGGGATGTCTTGTTATTTAGAGGGATGTCTTAATATTTAGCGGAATGTCTTGTTTATTAAAGGGATGTCTTGCTATTTAGAGGGATGTCTTTTTAACTGGAGGGATGTCTTGTTATTTAGAGGGATGTCTTGTTATTTAGAGGAATGTCTTGTTATTTAAAAGGGATGTCTTGTTATTTAGAGGGATGTCTTGTTATTTAGTGGGATGTCTTGTTATTTAGAGGGATGTCTTGTTATTTAGAGAGATGTCTTGTTATTTAAAGGGATGTCTTAATATTTAGAGGGATGTCTTGTTATTTAGAGGGATGTCTTAATATTTAGAGGGATGTCTTGTTATTTGAAGGGATGTCTTAATATTTAGAGGGATGTCTTGTTTTTTAAAGGGTTGTCTTGTTATTTAGAGGGATGTCTTAATATTTAGAGGGATGTCTTGGTATTTAGAGGGATGTCTTGTTATTTAGAGGGATGTCTTAATATTTAGCGGAATGTCTAGTTTATTAGAGGGATGTCTTGTTATTTAGAGGGATGTCTTGTTATTTAGAGGGATGTCTTGTTTTTTAGAGGGTTGTCTTGTTATTTGGAGGGATGTCTTGTTTTTTAGAGGGTTGTGTTGTAATTTAGATGGGATGTCTTGTTTTTTAGAGGGATGTCTTAATATTTAGAGGGATGTCTTGGTATTTGGAGGGATGTCTTGTTATTTAGAGGGATGTCTTTATATTTAGCGGAATGTCTATTTTATTAGAGGGATGTCTTGTTATTTAGAGGGATGTCTTGTTATTTAGAGGGATGTCTTAATATTTGGAGGGATGTCTTGTTATTTAGAGGGATGTCTTAATATTTAGAGGGATGTCTTGTTTTTTAGTGGGATGTCTTGTTATTTAGAGGGATGTCTTGTTATTTAGAGGGTTTTTTTGTTTTTTAGAGGGTTGTCTTGTTATTTGGAGGGATGTCTTGTTATTTAGATTGATGTCTTAATATTTAGAGGGATGTCTTGTTTTTTAGAGGGATGTCTTGTTATTTAGAGGGATGTCTTGTTATTTAGAGGGATGTCTTGTTATTTAGAGGGATGTCTTGTTATTTAGAGGGATGTCTTGTTATTTGATGGGATGTCTTAATATTTAGAGAGATGTCTTGTTATTTAGAGGGATGTCTTGTTATTTAGAGGGATGTCTTCATATTTGGAGGGATGTCTTCATATTTGGAGGGATGTCTTGTTATTTAGAGGGATGTCTTGTTATTTGGAGGGATGCTTGTTATTAAGAGGGATGTCTTATAATTTAGAGGGATGTCTTGTTATTTGAAAGTATGTCTTGTTATTTAGAGGGATGTCTTGTTATTTAGAGGGATGTCTTGGTATTTGGAGGGATGTCTAGTTATTTAGAGGGATGTCTTTTTATTTAGAGGGATGTCTTGTTATTTAGAGGGATGTCTTGGTATTTGGAGGGATGTCTAGTTATTTAGAGGGATGTCTTTTTATTTAGAGAGATGTCTTGTTATTTAGAGGGATGTCTTGTTATTTAGAGGGATGTCTTGTTATTTGAAGGGATGTCTTAATATTTAGAGGGAAGTCTTGCTATTTTGAGGGATTTCTTGTTATTTGGAGGGATGTCTTGTTATTTAGAGGGATGTCTTGTTATTTAGAGGAATGTCTTGTTATTTAAAAGGGATGTCTTGTTATTTAGAGGGATGTCTTGTTATTTAGTGGGATGTCTTGTTATTTAGAGGGATGTCTTGTTATTTAGAGAGATGTCTTGTTATTTAAAGAGATGTCTTAATATTTAGAGGGATGTCTTGTTATTTAGAGGGATGTCTTAATATTTAGAGGGATGTCTTGTTATTTGGAGGGATGTCTTAATATTTAGAGGGATGTCTTGTTATTTAGAGGGATGTCTTGTTATTTAGAGAGATGTCTTGTTATTTAAAGGGATGTCTTAATATTTAGAGG